>NC_061513.1:352489391-352538856 GCF_022539505.1 Lolium rigidum | reverse complement strand
TTACACGATAGTGGGATCCACATTCTTATTGGGCCGGCCCACTATCTTGTTGGGCCAGCCCATTTGCTATATGGTGGTCCCACATGGTAAATGGGCCGGCCCTTTAACAGGAAGGTGGGACCCACATGTGTTTTTGGCCCGGCCCACTTGCTATATGGTGGACCCCACATACTAAATGGGCCGGCCCTTTAACAGGAAGGTGGGACCCACATGTGTTTTTGGCCCGGCCCACTATCTTGTTGGGCCGGCCCACTTGCTATATGGTGGACCCCACATACTAAATGGGCCGGCCTTTTAACGGGAAGGTGGGACCCACCTGTGCTTTTGGCCCGACCCACTATCTTGTTGGGCCGGCCCACTTGCTATATGGTGGACCCCACACACCAAATGGGCCGGCCCTTTAACAGGAAAGTGGGACCCACCTGTGTTTTTGGCCCGGCCCACTATCTTGTTGGGCCGGCCCACTTGCTATATGGTGGACCCCACATACTAAATGGGCCGACCCTTTAAGCTGGAAAGTGGGACCCACCTGTGGTTTTGGCCGGCCCACTTGCTACAAGGTGGACCCCACACACTAAATGGGCCGGCCCTTTAACGGGAAAGTGGGACCCACTTGTGTTTCGGCCCGGCCCACTTGCTTCTTGGGCCGGCCCGGTAGGCTGTAAGGTGGACCCCACATGTTAAATGGGCAGGCCCATTTAAGTTTTGACCAGTCAACCTTAGAGGTTAGGCCGGCCCACGTAACTAATGGACCAGCCCAGCTATATAGTTGACCGGTCAAACTATGTCGGCGGCCGGCCCGCTAAGACGTGGCGGGCCTCGTGTGGGCCTACCATCTACCACGGGGTTTCAGCCGGTTAACGCCGTTAAGCGCCGGTTAACGGCGTCCGCCACGTGTCGGTTGCATGACGTCGGCGGTCAATGGGCTCCGGAAACACTTCCGCAGCGGTCCGATTTTCCGTGGCGGAAGGGCGCCCAAGCGCGACGGACCGAAAAAAACGTCGTTGGACTTTGCCTGACGCAGTTTCCACAACAGAACCCATATCGTCGGGTTAGGCCCATAGGCGACGAAAAATACCCCTTAGCGGACGATTTTGAGACGTTGTCTATCAGAACTTTTCTTGTAGTGATGGGTAGGGAAATTCTTTACCAAAGATTTCATTCTCTCCCATGCTTGAGCAACATGTTCATTATCTAATTGCTTAAAATTCATTATGCTACTTCTCAAAGATATAATTTTAGCGGGAGTATAATATCTACCAATAAAAGCATCCTTACATTTGGTCCATGAATCAATACTATTTTTAGGCAAAGATAGCAACCAATCTTTAGCTCTTCCTCTTAAGGAGAAAGGAAAGAATTTTAATTTTATAATGTCACCATCTACATCCTTATACTTTTGCATTTCACAAAGTTCAACAAAATTATTAAGATGGGCAGCAGCATCATCAGGACTAACACCAGAAAATTGCTCTCTCATAACAAGATTTAGTAAAGCAGGTTTAATTTGAAAAAATTCTGCTGTAGTAGCAGGTGGAGAAATAGGTGTGCATAAGAAATCATTATTATTTGTGCTAGTGAAGTCACACAACTTCGTATTTTCAGGAGTACTCATTTTAGCAGTAGTAAATAAAGCAAACCAAATAAAGTAAATGCAAGTAACTAATTTTTTTGTGTTTTTGATATAAGAGCAAAAAAAGCAGTAAATGAAATAAAGTAAGCAAGACAAAAACAAAGTAAAGAGATTGGATGTGGGAGACTCCCCTTGTAGTGTGTCTTGATCTCCACGCAACGCAGCGCCGAAATTTAGCTTGATACGCGTAAAGCACACGCCGTTGGGAACCCCAAGTGCGGCGCAACACCGGGGATTCGGCGCCAATGTGGAACATGCACAACACAATCATAGTACTTTGCCCCAACGTAACAGTGAGGTTGTCAATCTCACCGGCTTGCTGTAAACAAAGGATTAGATGTATAGTGTGGAAGTTGATGTTTGTTTGTGAAGAACAGTAAAGAACAAGTATTGCAGTAGATTGTATTTCAGATGTAAAGAATGGACCGGGGTCCACAGTTCACTAGTGGTGTCTCTCCCATAAGATAAATGTCATGTTGGGTGAACAAATTATAGTTGGGAAATTGACAAATAAAGATGGCATAACAATGCACATACATATATCACGATGACTACTATGAGATTTAATCAGGGCATTACGACAAAGTACATAGACCGCTATCCAGCATGCATCTATGCCTAAAAGTCCACCTTCGGGTTATCATCCGAACCCCTTCCGGTATTAAGTTGCAAACAACGGACAATTGCATTAAGTATGGTGCGTAATGTAATCAACACAAATATCCTTAGACAAAGCATTGATGTTTTATCCCTAGTGGCAACAGCACATCCACAACCTTAGAACTTTCTATCAACTGTCCCGGATTCAATGGAGGCATGAACCCACTATCGAGCATAAATACTCCCTCTTGGAGTTACAAGTATCAACTTGGCCAGAGCCTCTACTAGCAACGGAGAGCATGCAAGAACATAAACAACACATATATGATAGATTTATAATCAACTCGTGTTGCGGTCAGAAACCCATCGGCGAGCAGCGATGGGCAACACAGTAGAGCCGGGAGGCTTCCAAGACTGCGGCTGGCCCTGGTCCCTCGAGCGACGGCCCGCAAAGACTCGGCACGCACATCCGATGCTGGTGCAAGGGCGTGCACCTGACCTATACCTGGTCAGGAAGGTGATGGATTTGCTTCGCTTAGTTTCCTGCATGGCATACACGTAAATATTAAATACGAGCCTCGATCGGCTCTCAGGTTGTCCTGTGAATTGGCTCAAGGAGCCGATCCACCCATGATCTGTATGAGGTATACGATCACATGGTGGTCCTGCTTGATCAATATGAAGCTAAAACGACCTACGACGATTTAGGGTTTTCACCACATAATCGGAACATCCTACACGTGATTGAGTCTCGGCAGCCACGCACGGTGATAATAAACCAACCCTATATAAGGCCTAAAAACCAACACGAGGTTGATCCCCGGAACATCTCATCTAGGGCTAGCAAACTACACCCTACGTGCTACTGGATCCTTCAACCCGTTTGCAAGGCCTAACTATGCAGATATTAAACTAATCTTTGAAGAACAAGGAGCAATCATAACGGATCGGATCTACTAGATAATGATCAAGTGGGGTGCCGCCCTTACACCTAAGATAGGTGTAAGGGCGGCTAGACGTCTAAGGGTCGCATGGACGAAAGCATATGATACGATGAAACAATGCTAACCCTAACACATCTATGATAACTACGTTGCTCGCCATCAACAAGGCTTCGGCACGAGCAACGCATGAACAACGAATAAGCGTTCTTGCCTAGATCACAAGATGCGATCTAGGCGGCATGATGCTTACCCGGAAGAAACCCTCGAAACAAGGGGCTGGCGATGCGCCTAGATTGGTTTGTGATGAACGTGATTGTTGTTTATTTCATAAACCCTAGATACATATTTATAGTCCGTAGACTTTCTAACGTGGGAACAATCCCAACCGTGCACGAGCTAAATTCTATCTGACCGACACGTATCCTACTATATTTACAGATACACGGGCAAACTAGCCCAAACTTTGTATACAAGGCCGATTCAATGTATTTCTTCCATGTATATTCTTCAAGCCCATCTTCAATCGCGGCCCACCTCTGATCCGGTCAAATTCTGGTGATAACACACGCCCCCCTGGTTTTGGAAATGACAATTCCAAAATCATCCTGCTTTTCCTTCGTCGGGTCATGTCGTGGCAGAGCAGAACTGTCGCAGAACCTTTCATCATGTCGCCTCGCCTTCTCAACTTCTCTGCGTGAATTGATAGATTTGGCACCACGTCCTTGGAAACCGTCGTGGCATTAAATCTCCACTATACCCCTTTTATTAACCGCATCGAGTAATTTGCTTCTTCATCCTCTTCCTCAGACGCGCAGACTGGGAGATTCATCTCAGATATCATAACCTCCGGTCTGAGCTTGTTCCTCTAGAGTCGATAGCAATGCATCGACTTTTATTATACTGTTCTCAAGTCGATGTCTGTGCATCGGCTGTGATTTGTATGTACATTTTGTTTACTGGCCGATTTAAAATCGGCCCCCATATCTCACTGCCCATCGTCCCACATGCTTGGGAAAATTTTTACTGGCCGATTTAAAATCGGCCCCCATATTTCACTGCCTATCATCCCACATGCTTGGTAAATACTTCTTGAGATGCTGGCCATTGACGGCCACTGGGAACTTCACACCATCCAGCTGTTCAAGCATGTAGGCATTGCCCTTCAAAACCTGGATGACTTTGTAAGGACCGTGCCAATTAGGAGACCATTTTCCATATCATTTATCCTTGGTTCCTAGTGGTAACACGGCCTCCCATACTAAATCACCAACCTGAAACTCATTTGGTCTCACCTTCTTATTGTACGCACGAGCTACCCTGGCTTTGTTCTCTTTTATTTTCTCCAACGACCAAAGTCTAAGTTCCGTTGCATCCTCAATAGTGTCACTCATCAGGGTTGCATATTCTTCAGCTGTCAGGTCATTCTGAAACGTGACACGTCTCGATCCAGCCGTAATTTCCCAAGGTAATACGGCTTCCTTCCCATAGACAAGCTGATATGGCGAAGTCTTTATAGCTCCATGACATGACATGCGATAGGCCCACAAAGCTTCTGACAATGTCTCATGCCACACCCTAGGGTTCTCGTCAATCTTCCTCTTAATCAGCTTGATCAGGCTTTGATTGGATGCTTCGGCTTGCCCGTTGGCTTGAGCGTAGTATGGAGATGATCGGATCAGTTTAATCCCCATGTCATAGCAGAACTTTCTGAATTCTTTAGAAACAAAAACCGAACCTCCATCGGTCGTGATGGTTTGGGGAATCCCGAACCTATGGATGACATGCTCTTTGACAAATTGGATAACATCTTCCGATTTTACCTTCTTCATAGGAACGGCCTCCACCCATTTGGTGAAATAATCTGTAATGGCCAGAATCCACTCGTGGCCTTTGCTCGACGCAGGATGGATCTTGCCGATCATATCCATGCCCCAACCTCTAAATGGCCAAGGTTTGATGATGGGGTTCATCGCTGATGCGGGTACCATCTGAATTTTTCCGAACATCTGACACGCTTGGCATCCCTTGTAGTAATTGAAGCAGTCCTCAAGCATGGTGGGCCAATAAAACCCTGATCGCCTAATTAACCACTTCATCTTATGAGCCGATTGATGAGTTCCACAGGCGCCTTCATGCATCTCATGTAAGAGCCGATTAGACTCAATTGGTCCCAGGCATTTGAGTAGTAACCCTTCCAACGTCCTGTAGAACATGTCATCTCCTATAAGGACATATTTCATAGCCTTGTACCGTATCCGTTTAGGTGCCCCCCGAGCCAAATCCTTCAAGTAATTGAAGATATCGGCTCTCCGGTCATCCTGTTCCAGGAACTGCACCTGAACTTCTGACCCGTCTGGTATGTCCTTGTATCCTGACGCCATTTGCGCGAGATCATTGGCATCGGTATTCTGGGACCTTGGGACCCAATTGAAATTGATGTACCGAAAATGTGTCATCAGCTCACGACATTCCATCCAATATGGGAAGAGTGACTCACTCTCGCACTTGTATTCGTCTGTGAGCTGGGAGATCACCAACTTAGAGTCCCCAAAGAGCTCCACCGCCTCTACCCCGGCTTCCAAAAGCAACTCCATTCCCTTGCGCACTGCCTCATACTCAGCGACATTGTTGGTGCAAGGGGTAGATAGCCTGATGGCGAAAGAATATGTTGCCCCCCCGAGGCGACACGAGCAGAATGCCAATGCCACAACCATCATCACAAGCCGATCCATCGAAGAACATAGCCCATGCACGTACAGATAGTGCTGCTATATTAGTATTAATCCGTTCAGCTATAAGATCAGCCAACGCTTGTCCCTTGACTGCTTTCGCAGGCTGATACCGAAGATCGAACTCCGATAACGCAAACATCCACTTACCAAGTCGGCCTTTCAAAACGGGAGCCGACAACATGTGCTTGACCACGTCTGACTTGCATATGACGATGATTTCTGCCGTCAAAAGGATATGATGAAGTTTGGTACAGGTGAAGAACAGGCAGAGGCATAGCTTCTCGACCTCAGGATACCTCGTCTCTGCGTCCAACATCCTTCTGCTGAGGTAGAAAACGACCTTTTCAACACCCTCATAGAGTTGCACCACCACCGAAGCGATGGACGTGTCGGCCATCGATAAGTAGATATAGAACGGCCTGTCTTGTTGGGGTGGAACTAGCACAGGCGGCGTTGATAGATACCGCTTAATCTCGTCAAACGCCTGTTGCTGTTCTGCCCCCCAGTGAAACTCGTCATCGGATTTTATCTTCACCAACGCCATGAACGGCTCAATTCACCCTGACAGGTTAGAGATGAATCGTCGGACGAAGTTGATCTTGTCGATAAGACGTTGGAGCTCCTTCTTCGTGGTAGGCGGTTGCATAGTACGCACTGCCTCTTGACTTTTCAGGCCGATCTCAATTCCTCATTCATGAACCAGGAAACCTAGGAACTGACCGGCCGTCACACCAAAGGCACACTTCTTTGGATTCATTCTCAGTCCGAACTTCCGAGTTCGGTCTAGGATGCGTCGTAAATCATCCAAGTGTCCCTCCATGGAGACAGATTTGACTACCACGTCATCGATGTAGATTTCCACCAACTTGTCGATCAGATCATGAAACATATAATTCATGACTCTTTGGTATGTTGCACCAGCATTCTTCAACCCGAAGGTCATGACTACATATTCAAACAAGCCCATCGACCACGGTACCCTGAATGCGGTCTTGTGTATATCTTCTGGAGCCATGAAGATTTGGTTATAGCCGGCGTTGCCATCCATGAAGCTCAACACCTTGTGACCAGCAGCTGCATTGATCAACGTTTCTGCCACGGGCAATGGATATTCATCTTTTGGAGTGGCCCTGTTGAGATCTCGGAAATCTATGGCCACACGCCATCGGCCGTCCTTCTTCTCTACAGGTACGATACTGGAGATCCATTCAGCATACCTGCATGGCCTGATGAACCCGGCAGCCAACATCTTCTCGATCTCTTTCTTGACCTCTTCCAGAATTTCGGCCTTCATCTGACGCGCTCGTTGTTGGAACGGCCGAAATCCTTTCTTAAGGGGGAGCCGATGCTCAATGATGCTCCTGTCTAAGCCAGGCATCTCTGTATAATCCCATGCAAAGCAATCTGGGTATTCTTTTAACAGAGCTATCATCTAACTCCTGAGATGTGGATCCAACTTCCTGCTGATAAAAGTTGGTCGTGGCTTATCCCCAGGACCGATGTCGACTTCTTCTAGTTCATCAGCCGATGTAAACCCATACCCTAGCTTTCCGTCACCTATGAGATCGACACTGAATGCAAGGAAAATGTATGGTAAGGATAACATGGGCCGATTGCTGGAATCGGCATTTATCTTGATTGTAACTAGCACTTTTGGGAAGTGCCGGAACCGATCGCATGGGTCGGCTTCCTCTTTGTCCTTGCTATGAGAGCAGTTGCCCTCGTCTCTGTCCTTACCAGAGTGGTACCCAGGTCCTACCATGTTGATGCTGAACGAGAAACCTGGCTGGCACCTCCCAGGGTAAGCGCACTCTACCATGTTAACGGCAGGGAAGGGGTGCGTGTCGACTTTCATGGCGTACTCGCTAAAGATTAACCGCCCTTGTTCTATCGCCATTTGGATCTGCTGACGCCACACCCTGCAGTCGTTGGTGGTATGGGTGAACGTGTTATGCCACTTGCAGTATGGCTTTCCATTCAGCTCCTGTGCCGTGGGGATTTTGTGGCCTTCGGGTAACTTTAGCTGCTTCTCCTTAAGTAAGAGGTCGAAAATTTGCTCAGCTTTAGTCACGTCGAATTCAAACCCTCTTGGAGGACCTTGTGGCTTAACCCACTTGCGGGACACGGGGCTTGCCCCCGAGTCCATTCATCCACTGCTACCTCTTGATCTCCCGCGAGCCTTCATCTTCATCTGCCTCAACCAAGACCACCGCACGCTTGAATTTATCCTGGTACACCTCTGGGTGGCGCTGTTCATATGATGACAGCTTCTGCACCATATGCGCCAGTGAAGGGTACTCTGCTTGGGAGGCCACATCCTTGATTGGTGATACAAGACCCACCACCGCCAACTCGACTGCTTCTTTTTCAGTCATACGAGCCGAATAGCACCGGTTCCTAACAGTCCTGAAGCGCTGGATTTATTCTGACACTGTTTCTCCGCGCTTCTGTCGCACTTGTGCTAGATCGGCAATGCCAGGCTCGTAAGACTCTGAGTGATACTGTAGGTGGAACTGTTCTTCCAACTGCTTCCAAGTCCGGACTGAGTCTGGTGGCAACGATGTGTACCACCCAAAAGCCGATCCTGTGAGGGATAGTGCGAAGAACCTCACACGTAGTTCATCTGATGCTGAGATCGTGCCCAGCTGCGCCAAATATCGGCTCACATGCTCGATTGAGCTGGAGCCATCTGACCCACTAAACTTGGAGAATTCGGGAGCCGATATTTGGGTGGTAGTGGGATCAAATCGTACTCGTTGGGGTACGGCTTGGAATAGCCGATTTCCCTCCTTTTCGGCACCATGCCGAACTGGTCTCTCAAGATTGTACTGATCTGATCCGCGGTGATGGCTGCAGGAGTCGAACTCTAAGGATTCGCTGGAGTGGTATACTTAGCCGGCCACGCTTGCTTCTCAAGCTCTGAGCCAACTGCAGGAGCTGAGCTCTGGAGGTTCGTCGGAGTGACATACTTAGCTAGCCACGTCTGCTTCTCAAGATCTGTTCCGGAAGTTCCTCCTGCTGTTCTAGAAGTCCCTGCTGTTGCAGTCTGGTTTGAGAGTACCCAGCTGCTGCAGTCTGGCACGTATGTGCACGTGTATCCGTGAGGGATCTCCTTAGGCGCCTCATACAAGAACTGGTAATCACTAGGGTCACCACCGATCTTGTAGACGACGTATGCCGGTGAACTCGGTACCTGCGGGTGCTGCCAGCGCGAACGGCGGCGGTGGTCGGGACTGGAGGGGTATCTCTCCTTGGTGAGTCCCCAGAGCTGGTCCTGACGGAGAATACTGATGGCTCATGATTTCCTGGATCACCCGAAGGGCGACACGCTCCAAAGTGTTCACCGGGCTCTCGGAATGGCGGTGCGGCGAATGAGCTACCATGAAATTAATCTCCGACGTAGAGACCCGGTGCGTTCTTCGAAGGGGTAGAGAGGTCCACTCCATCGAGCGCGCCTTCAGGCGAGAACCCCTTCCACCTGATGCCGTGTGAGCGGGTTCTCTGGAAAGAGCCGATGAGGTCGGCTTCGAGGATAGCTTTGACCTCGTCATAATTCTTCTTGAGCTCCTCAGTCAGATCCTCGTACGTGACCGGAGTACCTTCCGCCATCTCGGATGTAGATGGCGATGTAGTTGTTGTCGAAGATTGTCCCACCGGGCGTGCCAGAATGTGTTGCGGTCAGAAACCCACCGGCGAGCAGCGACGGGCAACACAGTAGAACCGGGAGGCTTCCAAGACTGCGGCTGGCCCTGGTCCCTCGAGCGACGGCCCGCAAAGACTCGGCACGCACGTCCGATGATGGTGCAAGGGCGTGCCACCTGACCTATACCTGGTCAGGAAGGTGATGGATTTGCTTCGCTTAGTTTCCTGCATGGCATACATGTAAACATTAAATACGAGCCTCGATCGGCTCTCGGGTTGTCCCGTGAATCGGCTCAAGGAGCCGATCCACCCATGATCCGTATGAGGTATACGATCACATGGTGGTCTCGCTTGATCAATATGAAGCTAAAACGACCTACGACGATTTAGGGTTTTCACCACATAATCGGAACATCCTACACGTGATTGAGCACTGGCAGCCACGCACGGTGATAATAAACCAACCCTAGATAAGGCCTAAAAACCAACACGAGGTTGATCCCCGGAACATCTCATCTAGGGCTAGCAAACTACACCCTACGTGCTCTTGGATCCTTCAACCCGTTTGCAAGGCCTAACTATGCAGATATTAAACTAATCCTTGAAGAACAAGGAGCAATCATAACGGATCGGATCTACTAGATAATGATCAAGCGGGGTGCCGCCCTTACACCTAAGATAGGTGTAAGGGCGGCTAGACGTCTAAGGGTCGCATGGAAGAAAGCATATGATACGATGAAACAATGCTAACCCTAACACATCTATGATAACTACGTTGCTCGCCATCAACAAGGCTTCAGCACGAGCAACGCATGAACAACGAATAAACGTTACTGCCTAGATCGCAAGATGCGATCTAGGCAGCATGATGCTTACCCCGAAGAAACCCTCGAAACAAGGGGCTGGCGATGCGCCTAGATTGGTTTGTGATGAACGTGATTGTTGTGTATTTCATAAACCCTAGATACATATTTATAGTATGTAGACTTTCTAACGTGGGAACAATCCCAACCGTGCACGAGCTAAATTCTATATGACCGACACGTATCCTACTATATTTACAGATACACGGGCAAACTAGCCCAAACTTTGTATACAAGGCCGATTCAATGTATTTCTTCCATGTATATTCTTCAAGCCCATCTTTAATCGCGGCCCACCTCTGATCCGGTCAAATTCTAGTGATAACAACTTGACATAGTATTCCATATTCATCGGATCCCAACAAATACAACATGTAGCATTACAAATAGATGATCTTGATCATGATAGGTGATACGTCTCCGACGTATCGATAATTTCTTATGTTCCATGCCACATTATTGATGATATCTACATGTTATATGCACATTTTATGTCTTATTTATGCATTTTCTGGAACTAACCTATTAACAAGATGCCGAAGTGCCAGTTCTGTTTTCTGCTGTTTTTGGTTTCGGAAATCCTAGTAACGAAATATTCTCGGAATTGGACGAAATCAACGCCCAGGTTCCTATTTTCACCGGAAGCATCCAGAACACCCGAGAGCCGCCAGAGGGGGGCCACAGGGCCCCCAGATGATAGGTCGGCGCGGCCCAGGCCCTGGCCGCGCCGCCTTATGGTGTCGTCGCCCCGTTGACCCTCCGACTCCGCCTCTTCGCCTATATAAAGGTCCTAGACCTAAAACCTCGAGACGGAAAAGCCACGGTACGAGAAACCTTCCAGAGCCGCCGCCATCGCGAAGCCAAGATCTGGGGGACGGGAGTCTCTGTTCCGGCACGCCGCCGGGACGGGGAAGTGCCCCCGGAAGGCTTCTCCATCAACACCACCGCCATCTCCATCAACGCTGCTTGTCTCCCATGAGGAGGGAGTAGTTCTCCATCGAGGCTCGGGGCTGTACCGGTAGCTATGTGGTTAATCTCTCTCCTATGTGCTTCAATACAATAATCTCATGAGCTGCCTTACATGATTGAGATTCATATGATGATGCTTGTAATCTAGATGTCATTATGCTAGTCAAGTGGGTTTTACTTATGTGATCTCCGGAGACTCCTTGTCCCACGTGTGTAAAGGTGACTAGTGTGTGCACCGTGTGGTTCTTGTCGTAGGCTATGATCATGATCTCTTGTAGATTGTGGAGTTAATTATCATTATGATGGTATTGATGTGATCTATTTGGTTATGTTGATCTTTCATGCACTCTAAGGTTATTTAAATATGAACATTGAATTGTGGATCTTGTTAACTCCGGCATTGAGGGTTCGTGTAATCCTACGCAATGGTGTTCATCATCCAACAAGAGTGTAGAGTATGCATTTATCTATTCTGTTATGTGATCAAAGTTGAGAGTGTCCACTAGTGAAAGTATGATCCCTAGGCCTTGTTCCTAAATATCGCTATCGCCGCTTGTTTCTTGTTTCTTTGCGTTACTACTCGCTGCCATATTACCACCATCAACTACACGCCGGCAAGCTATTTTTACGGCGCCGTTACTACTGCTCATATTCATTCATACCACCTGTATTTCACTATCTCTTCGCCGAACTAGTGCACCTATTAGGTGTGTTGGGGACACAAGAGACTTCTTGCTTTGTGGTTGCAGGGTTGCATGAGAGGGCTATCTTTGACCTCTTCCTCCCTGAGATCGATAAACCTTGGGTGATCCACTTAAGGGAAACTTCTTCGCTGTTCTACAAACCTCTGCTCTTGGAGGCCCAACACTGTCTACAAGAATAGAAGCTCCCGTAGACATCAAGCACTTTTCTGGCGCCGTTGCCGGGGAGGAAAGGTAAAAGGTACTCACACTCCGATCTCGGCTACTAAGCTATTTTCGCCGTTGTAAGTACTCGAAGCTATTTCCTTTAGATCCTGCAATTGCATCTGTTTGTTTCTTGTTTACACTAGTTTGGCATAATGGACAAGAATGAGCTTCTTATTCTATTTCCTGATTTAAAACATGGATTGTTTGATGCGAAAATTAAAAAACCTATGAAATCTTATTTGCATGCTGGTAGTAATATTAGTATGAACGCTTGGAACACCATTGTCGATAATGATATAGAAAGTTCTAAGCTTGGGGAAGCTGGTTTTCATGATCTTTTTAGTCCCCCAAGCATTGAGGAGAAAATTTTCTTTGATGATACTTTGCCTCCTATTTATGATGATTATAATGATAGTGGTCTTTCGGTGCCACCTACTATGGAGAGTAAATTTTGTTGTGATTATACTATGCCTCCTACACTTGATGAGAATAATAATGATAGCTACTTTGTTGAATTTGCTCCCACTACAACTAATAAAATTGATTATGCCTATGTGGAGAGTAATAATTTTATGCATGAGACTCATGATAAGAATGCTTTATGTGATAGTTATATTGTTGAGTTTGCTCATGTTGCTACTGAAAATTATTATGAGAGAGGAAAATATGGTTGTAGAAATTTTCATGTTACTAAAATGCCTCTCTATGTGCTGAAATTTTTGAAGCTACACTTGTTTTATCTTCCTATGCTTGTTACTTTGCTCTTCATGAACTTGTTTATTTACAAGATTCCTATGCATAGGTTGTTTTGAATTTGCCTCTTGATGCTCTCTTTTGCTTCAACTACTATTTCTTGCGAGTGCATCATTAAAACTGCTGAGCCCATCTTAATGGCTATAAAGAAAGAACTTCTTGGGAGATAACCCATGTGTTATTTTGCTACGAGTACTTTGTTTTATATTTGTGTCTTGGAAGTTGTTTACTACTGTAGCAACCTCTCCTTATCTTAGTTTTGTGTTTTGTTGTGCCAAGTAAAGTCGTTGATAGTAAAGTGAATACTAGATTTGGATTACTGCGCAGAAATAGATTTCTTGCTGTCACGAATCTGGGTCTAATTCTCTGTAGGTAACTCAGAAAATTAAGACAATTTACGTGAGTGATCCTCAGATATGTACGCAACTTTCATTAAATTTGGGAATATCATTTGAGCAAGTCTGGTGCCCTAATAAAATCCATCTTTACGGACTGTTCTGTTTTGACAGATTCTGCCTTTTATTTCGCATTGCCTCTTTTGCTATGTTGGATGAATTTCTTTGATCCATTAATGTCCAGTAGCTTTATGCAATGTCCAGAAGTGTTAAGAATGATTGTGTCACCTCTGAACATGTTAATTTTTATTGTGCACTAACCCTCTAATGAGTTGTTTCGAGTTTGGTGTGGAGGAAGTTTTCAAGGGTCAAGAGAGGAGGATGATATACTATGATCAAGAAGAGTGAAAAGTCTAAGCTTGGGGATGCCCGGGTGGTTCACCCCTGCATATTTCAAGAAGACTCAAGCATCTAAGCTTGGTGATGCCCAAGGCATCCCCTTCTTCATCGACAAATTATCAGGTTCCTTCTCTTGAAACTATATTTTTATTCGGTCACATCTTATGTACTTTACTTGGAGCGTCTGTATGTTTCTTGTTTTTGTTTTTGTTTGAATAAATGCTTGTGTGGGAGAGAGACACGCTCACGCTGGTTCATATGAACACATGTGTTCTTAGCTTTTAATGTTCATGGCGAAGGTTGAAGCTGCTTCGTTAATTGTTATATGGTTGGAAACGGGAAATGCTACATGTAGTAATTGATAAAATGTCTTGGATAATGTGATACTTGGCAATTGTTGTGCTCATGTTTAAGCTCTTGCATCATATACTTTGCACCCATTAATGAAGAAATACATAGAGCTTGCTAAAATTTGGTTTGCATAATTGGTCTCTCTAAGGTCTAGATAATTTCTAGTATTGAGTTTTGAACAACAAGGAAGACGGTGTAGAGTCTTATAATGTTTACAATATGTCTTTTATGTGAGTTCTGCTGCACCGGTTCATCCTTGTGTTTGTTTCAAATAACCTTGCTAGCCTAAACCTTGTATCGAGAGGGAATACTTCTCATGCATCCAAAATCCTTGAGCCAACCACTATGCCATTTGTGTCCACCATACCTACCTACTACATGGTATTTCTCCGCCATTCCAAAGTAAATTGCTTGAGTGCTACCTTTAAATAATTCAAAATTTATCACCTCTTATTTGTGTCAATGTTTTATAGCTCATGAGGAAGTATGTGGTGTTTTATCTTTCGATCTTGTCATTTACTTTTGACAGACTTTCACAATGGACTAATGGCACATCCGCTTATCCAATAATTTTGCAAAAAGAGCTGGCAATGGGGTTCCCAGCCCCAATTAATTAACTTTCATTAATAATTCTCTTCACATGTTTTGCTCTGATTCATCAGCAAGCAACTTAATTTTGCAAATAGACACTCCTCCATGGTATGTGAATGTTGGAAGGCACCCGAGGATTCGGTTAGTCATGGCTTGTGTAAGCAAAAGGTTGGGAGGAGTGTCATCCATAAATAAAGAAAAACTAAACTAAAGTACATGTGTAAACAAAAGAGAAGAGGGATGATCTACCTTGCTGGTAGAGATAACATCCTTCATGGGAGCCGCTCTTGAAAGTATGGTTGATAAGGTAGTTAGAGTGCCCACTACCATTCGTTGACAACAACAAACACCTCTCAAAATTTTACTTTTATGCTCTCTTTATGTTTTCAAAACCAAAGCTCTAGCACAAATATAGCAATCAATGATTTCCTCTTTGAAGGACCTTTCTTTTACTTTTATGTTGAGTCAGTTCACCTATCTCTCTCCACCTCAAGAAGCAAACACTTGTGTGAACTGTGCATTGATTCCTACATACTTGCATGTTGCACTTGTTATATTTCTCTATGTTGACAATTATCCATGAGATATACATGTTACAAGTTGAAAGCAACCGCTGAAACTTAATCTTCCATTGTGTTGCTTCAATGTCTTTACTTTAAATTATTGCTTTATGAGTTAACTCTTATGCAAGACTTATTGATGCTTGTCTTGAAAGTACTATTCATGAAAAGTCTTTGCTTTATGATTCAGTTGTTTACTCATGTCGTTACCATTGTTTTGATCGCTGCATTCACTGCATATGTTTACAATATGATCAAGTTTATGATGGCATGTCACTCCAGAAATTAACTTTGTTATCGTTTACCTGCTCGGGACGAGCAGGAACTAAGCTTGGGGATGCTGATACGTCTCAGACGTATCGATAATTTCTTATGTTCCATGCCACATTATTGATGATATCTACATGTTATATGCACATTTTATGTCATATTTATGCATTTTACGGAACTAACCTATTAACAAGATGCCGAAGTGCCGGTTCTGTTTTACTGCTGTTTTTGGTTTCAGAAATCCTAGTAACGAAATATTCTCGGAATTGGACGAAATCAACGCCCAGGTTCCTATTTTCACCGGAAGCATCCAGAACACCCGAGAGCCGCAAGAGGGGGGCCACAGGCCCCCCAAATGATAGGCCGGCGCGGCCCAGGCCCTGGCCGCGCCGCCTTATGGTGTCGTCGCCCCGTTGACCCTCCGACTCCGCCTCTTCGCCTATATAAAGGTCCCAGACCTAAAACCTCGAGACGGAAAAGCCACGGTACGAGAAACCTTCCAGAGCCGCCGCCATCGCGAAGCCAAGATGCCGGGGACGGGAGTCTCTGTTCCGGCACGTCGCCGGGACGGGGAAGTGCCCCGGAAGGCTTCTCCATCAACACCACTTGCCATCTCCATCAACGCTGCTTGTCTCCCATGAGGAGGAGTAGTTCTCCATCGAGGCTCGGGGCTGTACCGGTAGCTATGTGGTTAATCTCTCTCCTATGTGCTTCAATACAATAATCTCATGAGCTGCCTTACATGATTGAGATTCATATGATGATGCTTGTAATCTAGATGTCATTATGCTAGTCAAGTGGGTTTTACTTATGTGATCTCCGGAGACTCCTTGTCCCACGTGTGTAAAGGTGACTAGTGTGTGCACCGTGTGGTTCTTGTCGTAGGCTATGATCATGATCTCTTGTAGATTGTGGAGTTAATTATCATTATGATTGTATTGATGTGATCTATTTGGTTATGTTGATCTTTCATGCACTCTAAGGTTATTTAAATATGAATATTGAATTGTGGAGCTTGTTAACTCCGGCATTGAGGGTTCGTGTAATCCTACGCAATGGTGTTCATCATCCAACAAGAGTGTAGAGTATGCATTTATCTATTCTGTTATGTGATCAAAGTTGAGAGTGTCCACTAGTGAAAGTATGATCCCTAGGCCTTGTTCCTAAATACTTGCTATCGCTGCTTGTTTACTTGTTTCTTTGCGTTACTACTGCTGCCATATTACCACCATCAACTACACGCCGGCAAGCTATTTTACGGCGCCGTTACTCTTGCTCATATTCATTCATACCACCTGTATTTCACTATCTCTTCGCCGAACTAGTGCACCTATTAGGTGTGTTGGGGACACAAGAGACTTCTTGCTTTGTGGTTGCAGGGTTGCATGAGAGGGCTATCTTTGACCTCTTCCTCCACGAGATCGATAAACCTTGGGTGATCCACTTAAGGGAAACTTGCTGCTTGTTCTACAAACCTCTGCTCTTGGAGGCCCAACAACTGTCTACAAGAATAGAAGCTCCCGTAGACATCAAGCACTTTTACGGCGCCGTTGCTCGGGGAGGAAAGGTAAAAGGTACTCACACTCCGATCTCGGCTACTAAGCTATTTTCGCCATTGTAAGTACTCGAAGCTATTTCCTTTAGATCCTGCAATTGCATCTGTTTGTTTCTTGTTTACACTAGTTTGGCATAATGGACAAGAATGAGCTTCTTATTCTATTTCCTGATTTAAAACATGGATTGTTTGATGCGAAAATTAAAAAACCTATGAAATCTTATTTGCATCTTTGGTAGTAATATTAGTATGAACGCTTTGAACACCATTGTTGATAATGATATAGAAAGTTCTAAGCTTGGGGAAGCTGGTTTTCATGATCTTTTTAGTCCCCCAAGCATTGAGGAGAAAATTTTCTTTGATGATACTTTGCCTCCTATTTATGATGATTATAATGATAGTGGTCTTCTGGTGCCACCTACTATGGAGAGTAAATTTTGTTGTGATTATACTATGCCTCCTACACTTGATGAGAATAATAATGATAGCTACTTTGTTGAATTTGCTCCCACTACAACTAATAAAATTGATTATGCCTATGTGGAGAGTAATAATTTTATGCATGAGACTCATGATAAGAATGCTTTATGTGATAGTTATATTGTTGAGTTTGCTCATGTTGCTACTGAAAATTATTATGAGAGAGGAAAATATGGTTGTAGAAATTTTCATGTTACTAAAATGCCTCTCTATGTGCTGAAATTTTTGAAGCTACACTTGTTTTATCTTCCCATGCTTGTTACTTTGCTCTTCATGAACTTGTTTATTTACAAGATTCCTATGCATAGGAAGCATGTTATACTTAAATTTGTTTTGAATTTGCGTCTTGATGCTCTCTTTTGCTTCAACTACTATTTCTTGCGAGTGCATCATTAAAACTGCTGAGCCCATCTTAATGGCTATAAAGAAAGAACTTCTTGGGAGATAACCCATGTGTTATTTTGCTACAGTACTTTGTTTTATATTTGTGTCTTGGAAGTTGTTTACTACTGTAGCAACCTCTCCTTATCTTAGTTTTGTGTTTTGTTGTGCCAAGTAAAGTCGTTGATAGTAAGGTTCATACTAGATTTGGATTCTTGCTGCAGAAACAGATTTCTTGCTGTCACGAATCTGGGTCTAATTCTCTGTAGGTAACTCAGAAAATTAAGCCAATTTACGTGAGTGATCCTCAGATATGTACGCACCTTTCATTCAATTTGGGCATTTTCATTTGAGCAAGTCTGGTTCCCTAATAAAATCCATCTTTACGGACTGTTCTGTTTTGACAGATTCTGCCTTTTATTTCGCATTGCCTCTTTTGCTATGTTCGATGAATTTCTTTGATCCATTAATGTCCAGTAGCTTTATGCAATGTCCAGAAGTTTTAAGAATGATTGTGTCACCTCTGAACATGTTAATTTTTATTGTGCACTAACTCTCTAATGAGTTGTTTCGAGTTTGGTGTGGAGGAAGTTTTCAAGGGTCAAGAGAGGAGGATGATATACTATGATCAAGAAGAGTGAAAAGTCTAAGCTTGGGGATGCCCGGTGGTTCACCCCTGCATATTTCAAGAAGACTCAAGCATCTAAGCTTGGGGATGCCCAAGGCATCCCCTTCTTCATCGACAAATTATCAGGTTCCTTCTCTTGAAACTATATTTTTATTCGGTCACATCATATGTGCCTTACTTGGAGCGTCTGTGTGTTTCTTGTTTTTGTTTTTGTTTGAATAAATGCTTGTGTGGGAGAGAGACACGCTCCGCTGGTTCATATGAACACATGTGTTCTTAGCTTTTAATGTTCATGGCGAAGGTTGAAGCTGCTTCGTTAATTTTTATATGGTTGGAAACGGGAAATGCTACATGTAGTAATTGATAAAATGTCTTGGATAATGTGATACTTGGCAATTGTTGTGCTCATGTTTAAGCTCTTGCATCATATACTTTGCACCCATTAATGAAGAAATACATAGAGCTTGCTAAAATTTGGTTTGCATAATTGGTCTCTCTAAGGTCTAGATAATTTCTAGTATTGAGTTTTGAACAACAAGGAAGACGGTGTAGAGTCTTATAATGTTTACAATATGTCTTTTATGTGAGTTACTGCTGCACCGGTTCATCCTTGTGTTTGTTTCAAATAACCTTGCTAGCCTAAACCTTGTATCGAGAGGGAATACTTCTCATGCATCCAAAATCCTTGAGCCAACCACTATGCCATTTGTGTCCACCATACCTACCTACTACATGGTATTTCTCCGCCATTCCAAAGTAAATTGCTTGAGTGCTACCTTTAAATAATTCAAAATTTATCACCTCTTATTTGTGTCAATGTTTTATAGCTCATGAGGAAGTATGTGGTGTTTTATCTTTCGATCTTGTCATTTACTTTTGACGAGACTTTCACAATGGACTAATGGCACATCCGCTTATCCAATAATTTTGCAAAAAGAGTCGGCAATGGGGTTCCCGGCCCCAATTAATTAACTTTCATTAATAATTCTCTTCACATGTTTTGCTCTGATTCATCAGCAAGCAACTTAATTTTGCAAATAGACACTCCTCCATGGTATGTGAATGTTGGAAGGCACCCGAGGATTCGGTTAGCCATGGCTTGTGTAAGCAAAAGGTTGGGAGGAGTGTCATCCATAAATAAAGAAAAACTAAACTAAAGTACATGTGTAAACAAAAGAGAAGAGGGATGATCTACCTTGCTTGGTAGAGATAACATCCTTCATGGGAGCCGCTCTTGAAAGTCCGGTTGATAAGGTAGTTAGAGTGCCCACTACCATTCGTTGACAACAACAAACACCTCTCAAAATTTTACTTTTATGCTCTCTTTATGTTTTCAAAACCAAAGCTCTAGCACAAATATAGCAATCAATGATTTCCTCTTTGAAGGACCTTTCTTTTACTTTTATGTTGAGTCAGTTCACCTATCTCTCTCCACCTCAAGAAGCAAACACTTGTGTGAACTGTGCATTGATTCCTACATACTTGCATATTGCACTTGTTATATTTCTCTATGTTGACAATTATCCATGAGATATACATGTTACAAGTTGAAAGCAACCGCTGAAACTTAATCTTCCATTGTGTTGCTTCAATGTCTTTACTTTGAATTATTGCTTTATGAGTTAACTCTTATGCAAGACTTATTGATGCTTGTCTTGAAAGTACTATTCATGAAAAGTCTTTGCTTTATGATTCAGTTGTTTACTCATGTCGTTACCATTGTTTTGATCGCTGCATTCATTGCATATGTTTACAATATGATCAAGTTTATGATGGCTTGTCACTCCAGAAATTAACTTTGTTATCGTTTACCTGCTCGGGACGAGCAGGAACTAAGCTTGGGGATGCTGATACGTCTCCGACGTATCAATAATTTCTTATGTTCCATGCCACATTATCGATGATATCTACATGTTATATGCACATTTTATGTCATATTTATGCATTTTACGGAACTAACCTATTAACAAGATGCCGAAGTGCCGGTTACGTTTTCTGCTTGTTTTTGCTTTCGAAATCCTAGTAACGAAATATTCTCGGAATTGGATGAAATCAACGCCCGGGTTCCTATTTTCACCGGAAGCATCCAGAACACCCGAGAGCCGCCGGAGGGGGCCACGGGGCCCCCGGATGATAGGCCGGCGCGGCCCGGGCCACGGCCGCGCCGCCTTATGGTGTCGTCGCCCCGTTGACCCTCCGACTCCGCCTCTTCGCCTATATAAAGGTCCCGGACCTAAAACCTCGAGACGGAAAAGCCACGGTACGAGAAACCTTCCGGAGCCGCCGCCATCGCGAAGCCAAGATCCGGGGGACGGGAGTCTCGTTCCGGCACGTCGCCGGGACGGGGAAGTGCCCCCGGAAGGCTTCTCCATCAACACCACCTGCCATCTCCATCAACGCTGCTTGTCTCCCATGAGGAGGGAGTAGTTCTCCATCGAGGCTCGGGGCTGTACCGGTAGCTATGTGGTTAATCTCTCTCCTATGTGCTTCAATACAATAATCTCATGAGCTGCCTTACATGATTGAGATTCATATGATGATGCTTGTAATCTAGATGTCATTATGCTAGTCAAGTGGGTTTTACTTATGTGATCTCCAGGAGACTCCTTGTCCCACGTGTGTAAAGGTGACTAGTGTGTGCACCGTGTGGTTCTTGTCGTAGGCTATGATCATGATCTCTTGTAGATTGTGGAGTTAATTATCATTATGATGGTATTGATGTGATCTATTTGGTTATGTTGATCTTTCATGCACTCTAAGGTTATTTAAATATGAACATTGAATTGTGGAGCTTGTTAACTCCGGCATTGAGGGTTCGTGTAATCCTACGCAATGGTGTTCATCATCCAACAAGAGTGTAGAGTATGCATTTATCTATTCTGTTATGTGATCAAAGTTGAGAGTGTCCACTAGTGAAAGTATGATCCCTAGGCCTTGTTCCTAAATACTGCTATTGCTGCTTGTATACTGTTTTACTGCGTTACTACTGCTGCCATATTACCACCATCAACTACACACCAGGAAGCTATTTTCTGGCGCCGTTACTACTGCTCATATTCATTCATACCACCTGTATTTCACTATCTCTTCGCCGAACTAGTGCACCTATTAGGTGTGTTGGGGACACAAGAGACTTCTTGCTTTGTGGTTGCAGGGTTGCATGAGAGGGTTATCTTTGACCTCTTCCTCCCTGAGATCGATAAACCTTGGGTGATCCACTTAAGGGAAACTTGCTGCTGTTCTACAAACCTCTGCTCTTGGAGGCCCAACACTGTCTACAAGAATAGAAGCTCCCGTAGACATCAATAGGCAGCTCACAAGATCTAACATGATAGCACAATGAGGAGAAGACAACCATCTAGCTACCCATAGTCCAAGGGTGAACTAATCACACATCGATCCGGAGGCGAACATGGTGATGAAGAGACCTCCGGGAGATGATTCCCCTCTCCGGCAGGGTGCCGGAGGTGATCTCCTGAATCCCCCGAGATGGGATTGGCGGCGGCGGCGTCTCTGGAAGGTTTTCCGTATCGTGGCTCTCGGTACTGGGGTTTTCGCGACGAAGGCTTTAAGTAGGCGGAAGGGCGGAGTCAGAGGGCTGACGAGGGGCCCACCTCATAGGGCGGCGCGGGCCCCCCTCTGGCCGCGCAGCCCTATGGTGGCGGCGCCTCGTCGCCCCACTTCGTTTCCCTTTCGGTCTTCTGGAAGCTTCGTGGAAAAATAAGACCCTGGGCGTTGATTTCGTCCAATTCCGAGAATATTTCCTTTGTAGGATTTTTGAAACCAAAAACAGTAGAAAACAGCAACTGGCTCTTCGGCATCTCGTCAATAGGTTAGTGCCGGAAAATGCATAATAATGACATAAAGTGTGTATAAAACATGTGAGTATCATCATCAAAGTAGCATGGAACATAAGAAATTATAGATACGTTTGAGACGTATCACACCTATTAATGAAGAACTACCATAGAGCTTGTTGAAATTTGGTTTGCATGATTGGTCTCTCTAAAGTCTAGATATTTTCTGGTGAAGTATTTGAACAACAAGGAGACAGTGTAGAGTCTTATAATGCTTGCAATATGTTCTTATGTAAGTTTTGTTGTACCGGTTCATACTTGTGTTTGCTTCAAACAACATTGCTAGCCAAAGCCTTGTACTGAGAGGGAATTCTTCTCGTGCATCCAAATCCTTGACCCAAAACCTATGCCATTTGTGTCCACCATACCTACCTACTATGTGGTATTTCTCTGCCATTCCAAAGTAAATTGCTTGAGTGCTACCTTTAAAATTTCATTTCTTGTCTTTGCAATACATAGCTCATGGGAAAATAGCTTAAAAACTATTGTGGTATTGAATATGCTACTTATGTATCTTATTTCTTGTAAGTTGCTTGTTGAGCGGTAACCATGTTTCTGGGGACGCCATCAACTCTTACACCTTTGTTGAATATCATGTGAGTTGCTATGCATGTTCGTCTTGTCTGAAGTAAGGGTGATTTATCATGATCAAATGGTTTGAGTATGCATATTGTTAGAGAAGAACATTGGGCCGCTAACCAAAGCCATGAATCATGGTGGAAGTTTCAGTTTGGACATTAATCCTCAATCTCTTATGAGACTATTATCTGTTGTCGAATGCTTATGCATTAAAGAGGAGTCCATTTTCTGTTTTCTATTTTGTCCCGGTACGGATGTCCTTAAGTTGAGATCTATCAAAAACGAGAAATCAAATGCGATCTATCTCCTTGGACCTTTGTACATGCGGCATAGAGGTACCCCTTTGTGACACTTGGTTGAAACATATGTTATGCAATGACAATCCATGTAAATCCAAGCAAATTAGGACAAGGTGCGAGCACTATTGGTATTCTATGCATGAGGCTTGCAACTTATAGGATGTCTTATGCATAACACATATGAATTATTACTACCGTTGACAAAATTGTTTCTATGTTTTCAAAATAAAAGCTCTAGCACAAAAATAGTAATCCATGCTTCCCTCTGCGAAGGGCGTTTCTTTTACTTTATGTTGAGTTAGTTTACCTACTTCCTTCTATCTTAGAAGCAAACACTTGTGTCAACTGTGTGCATTGATTCCTACATACTTGCTTATTTGCATTCATCATATTACTTTGTGTTGACAATCATCCATGAGATATACATCCATGAGATATACATGTTGAAGTTGAAAGCAACCGCTGAAACTTATATCTTCCTTTGTGTTGCTTTAAAACTTTCTACTAAGAATATATTGCTTTATGAGTTAACTCCTATGCAAGTCTTATTGATGCTTTTCTTGAAAGTACTATTCATGAAAAGTCTTTGCTATATGATTCAGTTGTTTAGTCATTGTCTTTACCATTGCTTCGAATCACTTCATTCATCTCATATGCTTTACAATAGTATTGATTAAGATTATGATAGAATGTCACTTCAGAAATTATCCTTGTTATCTGATACGTCTCTGACGTATCGATAATTTCTTATGTTCCATGCCACATTATTGATGATATCTACATGTTTTATACACATTATATGTCATATTTATGCGTTTTCCGGAACTAACCTATTGACGAGATGCCGAAGGGCCAGTTCCTACTTTCTGCTGTTTTTGGTTTCAGAAATCCTAGTAAGGAAATATTCTCGGAATCGGACGAAATCAATGCCCAGCATCCTATTTTTCCACGAAGCTTCCATAACACCCGAGAGCAACCAGAGGGGGGCCAAAGGCCCACCAGATGATAGGGCGGCACGGCCCAGACCCTGGCCGCGCCCCCCTGTTGTGTCGTCGCCTCGTCAGCCTTCCGACTCCGCCTCTTCGCCTATTTAAAGGTCCCTGACCTAAAACCTCGACACAGAAAAACCACGGTACGGGAAACCTTCCAGAGCCGCCGCCATCGCGAAGCCAAGATCTGGGGGACAGGAGTCTCTGTTCCGGCACGCCGCCTGGACGGGGAAGTGCCCCCGGAAGGCTTCTCCATCAACACCACCGCCATCTTCATCACCGCTGCTGTCTCCCATGAGGAGGGAGTAGTTCTCCATCGAGGCTCGGGGCTGTACCGGTAGCTATGTGGTTAATCTCTCTCCTATGTGCTTCAATACAATAATCTCATGAGTTGCCTTACATGATTGAGATTCATATGATGATGCTTGTAATCTAGATGTCATTATGCTAGTCAAGTGGATTTTACTTATGTGATCTCCGGAGACTCCTTGTCCCACGTGTGTAAAGGTGATAGTGTGTGCACCGTGTGGGTCTCTTAGGCTATATTTCACAGAATACTTATTCACTGTTATGAATGGCATAGTGAAGTGCTTATTTATAGCCCTTTATAATTGCAATGTGTTTTGTATCACAATTTATCTGTGTGCTACTCTAGTGATGTTATAAAAGTAGTTTATTCCTCCTGCACGGTGTAATGGTGACAGTGTGTGCATCGTGTAGTACTTGGCGTAGGATATGATTGTGATCTCTTGTAGATTATGAAGTTAACTATTGCTATGATAGTTTTCATGTGACCTATTCCTCCTTTCGTAGTGTGAAGGTGACAGTGCGCATGCTATGTTAGTACTTGGTTTGGTTATGTTGATCTGTTATGCACTCTAAGTTTATTTAAATATGAACATTGAATATTGTGGAGCTTGTTAACTCTGGCATTGAGGGTTCGTTTAATCCTACACAGTTAGTGGTGTTCATCATCCAACAAGAGGGTGTAGAGTCTAGCATCTATTTATTTATTCTGTTATGTGATCAATGTTGAGAGTGTCCACTAGTGAAAGTATGATCCCTAGGCCTTGTTCCTAAATACTGCTATCGCTGCTTGTTTACTGTTTTACTGCATCTTTACTTCCTGCAATATTAATACCATCAACTGCATGCCAGCAAGCACTTTTCTGGCGCCGTTACTACTCCTCATATTCATTCATACCACTTGTATTTCACTATCTCTTCGCCGAACTAGTGCACCTATTAGGTGTGTTGGGGACACAAGAGACTTCTTGCTTTGTGGTTGCAGGGTTGCATGAGAGGGATATCTTTGACCTCTTCCTCCCCGAGTTCGATAAACCTTGGGTGATCCACTTAAGGGAAACTTGCTGTCTGTTCTACAAACCTCTCGCTCTTGGAGGCCCAACACTGTCTACAAGAATAGAAGCACCCGTAGACATCAAGCACTTTTCACGGCGCCGTTGCCGGGGGAAAGGTAAAAGGCACTCGTACTCCGGTCACGGGTAAAGTACTTTTCCGTTGCCGTTGTGTGTGTGCTCGAAGCTATTTCCTTTAGATCCTGCAATTGCATCTTTTTGTTTCTTGTTTACACTAGTTAGGCATAATGGACAACAATGAGCTTCTTATTCTATTTCCTGATTTAAGACATGGATGGTTTGATGCGAAAATTAAAAAACCTATGGAACATATTAGTATGAACGCTTTGAACACCATTGTTGCTAATGATATGGAAAATTCTAAGCTTGGGGAAGCTGGCTTTGATGAACATGATATTTTTAGTCCCCCAAGCATTGATGAGAAAATTTACTTTGACGATACTTTGCCTCCTATTTATGATGATTATAATGATATTGGTCTTTTACTACCGCCTGTTATGGAGGATAAATTTGATTATGATTACAATATGCCTCCTATATTTGATGATGAGAATAATAATGATAGCTTCTTTGTTGAATTTGCTCCCACTACAACTAATAAAATTGATTATGCCTATGTGGAGAGTAATAATTTTATGCATGAGACTCATGATAAGAATGCTTTATGTGATACTTATATTGTTGAGTTTGTTCATGATGCCACTGGATATTATTATGAGAGAGGAAAATATGGGTGTAGAATTTTTCATGTTACTAAAACACCTCTCCATATGCTGAAATTTTTGAAGTTACACTTGTTTTATCTTTCTATGTCTGTTGCATCATGCTTCTTGAATTTGTTTATTTACAAGATTCCTATGCATAGGAAGCATGTTAGACTTAAATTTGTTTTGAATTTACCTTTTGATGCTCTCTTTTTCTTCAACTACTATTTCTTGCGAGTGCATCATTAAAACTGCTGAGCCCATCTTAATGGCTATAAAGAAAGCACTTCTTGGGAGATAACCCATGTGTTTATTTTGTTACAGTACTTTTATTTTGTATTTGTGTCTTGGAAGTTGTTACTATCTGTATCAACCTCTCCTTATCTTAATTTTGTTGCATTGTTGTGCCAAGTAAAGTCTTTGATAGTAAGGTTCATACTAGATTTGGATTACTTGCGCAGAAACAGATTTCTTGCTTGTCACGAATCTGGGCATAATTCTCCGTAGGTAACTCAGAAAATTATGCCAATTTACGTGAGTGATCCTCGGATATGTACGCAACTTTCATTCAATTTGGGCATTTTCATCTCGAGCAAGTCTGGTGCCTCTTTAAAATTCGTCTTTACGGACTGTTCGTTTTGACAGATTCTGCCTTTTATTTCGCATTGCCTCTTTTGCTGTGTTGGATGGATTTCTTTGTTCCATTGAGTTCCAGGTAGCTTTGGGCAATGTCCGAAGTGTTAAGAATGATTGTGTCACCTCTGAACATGTGAATTTTTATTATGCACTAACCCTCTAATGAGTTTGTTTCGAATTTGGTGTGGAGGAAGTTTTCAAGGGTCAAGAGAGGAGGATGATATACTATGATCAAGAAGAGTGAAAGCTCTAAGCTTGGGGATGCCCCGGTGGTTCACCCCTGCATATTTCAAGAAGACTCAAGCGTCTAAGCTTGGGGATGCCCAAGGCATCCCCTTCTTCATCGAAAACTTATCAGGTTCCTTCTCTTGAAACTATATTTTTATTCGGTCACATCTTATGTACTTTACTTGGACCGTCTGTGTGCTTTTGTTTGTGTTTTTGTTTGAATAAATGCTTGTGTGGGAGAGAGACACGCTCCGCTGGTTCTTATGAACACATGTGTTCTTAGCTTTTAATGTTCATGGCGAAGGTTGAAACTGCTTCGTTCATTGTTATATGGTTGGAAACGGAAAATGCTACATGTAGTAATTGGTAAAATTTCTTGGATAATGTGATACTTGGAAATTGTTGTGCTCATGTTTAAGCTCTTGCATCATATACTTTGCACCTATTAATGAAGAAATACATAGAGCTTGCTAAAATTTGGTTTGCATAATTGGTCTCTCTAAGGTCTAGATAATTTCTAGTAAAGAGTTTGAACAACAAGGAAGACGGTGTAGAGTCTTATAATGTTTACAATATGTCTTTTATGTGAGTTTTGCTGCACCGGTTCATCCTTGTGTTTGTTTCAAATAACCTTGCTAGCCTAAGCCTTGTATCGAGAGGGAATACTTCTCATGCATCCAAAACCTTGAGCCAACCACTATGCCATTTTTGTCCACCATACCTACCTACTACATGGTATTTCTCCGCCATTCCAAAGTAAATTGCTTGAGTGCTACCTTTAAATAATTCAAAATTTATCACCTCTGATTTGTGTCAATGTTTTATAGCTCATGAGGAAGTATGTGGTATTTATCTTTCATTCTTGTTGGGCAACTTTCACCAATGGACTAGTGGCTTCATCCGCTTATCCAATAATTTTGCATAAAGAGCCGGCAATGGGATTCCCGGTCCCAAATTAATTAACCTAAATAGACACTCCTCCATGGTATGTGATTGTTGGACGGCACCCGAAGGATTCGGTTAGCCATGGCTTGAGAAAGAAAAGGTGGGGAGGAGTGTCATCATAATAAAACTAAAATAAAAAGGCTCTCCTTCATGGTATGAGATTGTTAGCAGGCACCCGAGGATTCGGTTAGCCATAGTTTGTGAAAGAAAGGTTGGAAGGAGTGCCACCCAAAAATAAAAATAATTCATGGGAGCCGCTCTTTGAAGGTTTGTCTGGCAAGGGGGTTAGAGTGCCCACTACCATTCGTTGACAACAACAAACACCTCTCAAAATTTTACTTTTATGCTCTCTTTATGTTTTCAAAACCAAAGCTCTAGCACAAATATAGCAATCAATGCTTCCCTCTGCGAAGGGCCATTCTTTTACCTTTTATGTTGAGTCAGTTCACTTATCTCTCTCCACCTCAAGAAGCAAACACTTGTGTGAACTGTGCATTGATTCCTACATACTTGCATATTGCACTTGTTATATTACTTTACATTGACAATATCAATGAGATATACATGTTATAAGTTGAAAGCAACCGCTGAAACTTAATCTTCCTTTGTGTTGCTTCAATACCTTTACTATGAATTTATTGCTTTATGAGTAACTCTTATGCAAGTCTTATTGATGCTTGTCTTGAAAGTACTATTCATGAAAAGTCTTTGCTTTATGATTCATTTGTTTACTCATGTCATTACCATTGTTTTGATCGCTGCAGTCATTACATATGCTTACAATAGTATGATCAAGGTTATGATGGCATGTCACTCCAGAAATTATCTTTGTTATCGTTTACCTGCTCGGGAAGAGCAGGAACTAAGCTTGGGGATGCTGATACGTCTCTGACGTATCGATAATTTCTGATGTTCCATGCCACATTATTGATGATACATACATGTTTTATACACATTATATGTCATATTTATGCGTTTTCCGGAACTAACCTATTGACGAGATGCCGAAGGGCCAGTTGCGGTTTTCTGCTGTTTTTGGTTTCAGAAATCCTAGTAAGGAAATATTCTCGGAATCGGACGAAATCAATGCCCAGCATCCTATTTTTCCACGAAGCTTCCAGAACACCCGAGAGCAACCAGAGGGGGGCCACAGGCCCACCAGATGATAGGGCGGCGCGGCCCAGGCCCTGGCCGCGCCCCCCTGTTGTGTCGTCGCCTCGTCAGCCCTTCGATTCCGCCTCTTCGCCTATTTAAAGGTCCCTGACCTAAAACCTCGACACGGAAAAACCACGGTACGAGAAACCTTCCAGAGCCGCCGCCATCGCGAAGCCAAGATCTGGGGGATAGGAGTCTCTGTTCCGGCACGCCGCCAGGACGGGGAAGTGCCCCCGGAAGGCTTCTCCATCAACACCACCGCCATCTTCATCACCGCTGTTGTCTCCCATGAGGAGGAAATAGTTCTCCATCGAGGCTCGGGGCTATACCGGTAGCTATGTGGTTAATCTCTCTCCTATGTGCTTCAATACAATAATATCATGAGCTGCCTTACAGGATTGAGATTCATATGATGATGCTTGTAATCTAGATGCATGTCATTATGCTAGTCAAGTGGATTTTACTTATGTGATCTCCGGAGACTCCTTGTCCCACGTGTGTAAAGGTGACAGTGTGTGCACCGTGTGGGTCTCTTAGGCTATATTTCACAGAATACTTATTCACTGTTATGAATGGCATAGTGAAGTGCTTATTTATATCCCTTTATGATTGCAATGTGTTTTGTATCACAATTTATCCGTGTGCTACTCTAGTGATGTTATTAAAGTAGTTTATTCCTCCCGCACGGTGTAATGGTGACAGTGTGTGCATCGTGTAGTACTTGGCGTAGGCTATGATTGTGATCTCTTGTAGATTATGAAGTTAACTATTGCTATGATAGTATTGATGTGATCTATTCCTCCTTTCGTAGTGTGAAGGTGACGAGTGTGCATGCTATGTTAGTACTTGGTTTGGTTATGTTGATCCGTTATGCACTCTAAGGTTATTTAAATATGAACATTGAATATTGTGGAGCTTGTTAACTCCGGCATTGAGGGTTCGTGTAATCCTACACAGTTAGTGGTGTTCATCATCCAACAAGAGGGTGTACAGTCTAGCATCTATTTATTTATTCTGTTATGTGATCAATGTTGAGAGTGTCCACTAGTGAAAGTATGATCCCTAGGCCTTGTTCCTAAATACTGCTATCGCTGCTTGTTTACTGTTTTACTGCATCTTTACTTCGTGCAATATTAATACCATCAACTGCACGCCAGCAAGCACTTTTCTGCCGCCGTTACTACTGCTCATATTCATTCATACCACTTGTATTTCACTATCTCTTCGCTGAACTAGTGTGACGCCCCGGAACCGGTACCATGAGGATTCCAGCGAACCCGCCGAAATCCGCACGATATCGATTCAGAGACGCCCTCCGACACGACGTGTGCGACGAATCACACGCGTGATGCCAGAGGAATTAACACGAGCGGTAACATTACAACAGGTTTACAATAGAGCCCACAAGATACAAATATATTACAACAACGACTCCAACGAGTCAAGATACAAATGTACAATACAAAGATCCAAATCATACAGAAGATCGAATACGTCCGAGTACGGACAAGATACAAATTGGACTAAGAGTCCTGAAGATAACCAGTGGCGTCCATAACCCCGCCCAGGCCAAGCCGGAAGGGTAACCTTGCTAACGTCGTCTTCATCGAACATATCTTCATACCTGCCCGGTTATATCCCGTAGAAGCAGCAATAAGTACGGGTTCGTACTTAACAAGACTTCAAGACGTATAAGCATTCGTCAACCAGTCGTCCTTTGTACTTGAGGCACGCAGGGGACTTAGAGGACGCAAGAGGAACGTCATAGGCAATATGGTGGGGTTAAGCGGCAGCGCGCAAGCACTAAAACCTATAGAGACACTCTACAACATTCGTCTAAACAGAGAAGATGAGAGAGCGCATAAAGCTAACAGTTCTATACTCTGCAAACATAACACAGCCGATACTTTCCCCCTTCGCAAAGAGGTACTTACAAAGGCACTCACACGGTTGTCAAGTTTTAACCATTTATTAGTGAAGTTGTGCTAACTTACTACGCAAGTTATTAGTATTGAAACAACAGGTGTAAGTTGTCTATGGTCAAGTCATACAGCTCCAAGTCGTCCATAACCGCGGACGCGGCTTATCGATAAGATTGTAACCCTGCAGGGGTGCCCAAATGTGCCCACACGCACGATCAACCCACTTACGACAGGTGGATATCACGACACGCACTCTCCTTCACTACAACAAAGTCCAGGAAGCCACCTAACTAAGTTAACCCGTGTCGAAGTCCGGCCGTGCTCCGAAGCGGACTCAGCTATTGCGACTGCGTGCTAGGTGGACAGTGCCCAGCGGGATGACCACTTCGCAGTGGCACCGCATCCTACGAGCGTGCAAGAGACAACGGGGTTACAAGGCACATAGCTTCCCCAAAAGTAACATCATATCATCCGACCACAAAGAAACAAGCTTGCACGCCCGAGAGAAACAAACAAACATTCAAAATAATTGTGGCCACTGGTCAAAGATGTAGATTCCGGCAGTGGTCGAGGGGAGACCCGGTAAGCATACCCACGTGTGGCTAGAGCGCTCAGTCTCAGAACAGATAACAAGAACTCGGGTCCTAGGTTATTTAGGAAACACAAGTGAGCCGTCACAAAACGAGCAGCTGACCCACCGATGCCTCCGCCAAACAAATATCAACAACTAAAGTAACCATGATTCTTCCCAACATATAACCCGATAAGATAACAATAACGGTAACGAGATAAAACAGCACTAGCATGCACTACGACTCGCAAGGCAGACTCGATAACCAAACAATAGCCGTAGGAGGTGGTGGTGGCAATATGGGCTGCTTGAGGTAACAAGTGGAAAGGACACGTGACAAGAACGCAACTTAAGGATAGCATGAGGGAGAAGGCAAAATAAAATAGGTGAGCGACTCCTGCAGGGACAGGAGTATAGGGGAAATGCTTGCCTGTTAAAGCTTGCCGAGGGACAACCGGAGATCTTGTCGTATCTCACAACACCACTTCGCGATCCTATCCGGGAAGAAGCAAATGCTGGACAAACAACGCATGCAAATCTTACTACTACGGATAAAGAAGATCCAGCATGATCAAGATGATATGCATGACATGGCATAGATGGTGCAATGCATCTTATCCAATTTAATCGGAGTCGGAACCCCGGACACACAAATTATGTTGGAGTTGCATTTTCTATCGTCAAATTTAAGGGTGGATTAGCATGGTACAACATGGCAGGGGTGCGCTAATTTCAATATTAAACGGAGCGGGGAAAACCTTAGTTGGAAATCCGAAATACTCCGCATATATGTTAGGTATACATGCACAACTATCAACGTGCGACATGATGCGAGATGCAAACAGCCATATAGATGGCATATTCATGTTCATCATATTTTTCTGATCAAATTTCATATATAACACTTTTTATTCCGAGTTATAGTTTGAGAGATATGATTTTTGCAAGATAAAAGCATTTGCAGCAATTTTCAGAAAAACAGGGAAAAGGAAAAACTGTTTTATACCGAAGAGAGGCTAGCCACAGAGGCTGACGCGTGGGTCCGCGCGTTGCTGGGCTGGCGCTGACGAGGCAGAGGGGCTCCGGTTAGAGGCTGACACGCGCAGGGGCCTAATCGCAAGAATCCCTGCAGATGAGAACCGCGGGCTGAAAAAGAAAGTATCCAGGGGCCTTGATGCAAAAACTGAGATCCAGATCTGGGGAGGGTTTTCTCACCAGGAGAAGATCTAGCTGGAGAGGATGACGGGTGGGGTCGGTGAAGATGATGTGGCGCCAGCGTGGCGCTGAGCTGGCGAACCTTGAGCGGATGCACGCAAAGCGTTCGACGCCGAGCGTGTTCCAGAGGACGCGGTCACCGCGGCGGCGTGCAAGCGCGCGAACGACTCGACCCGTCCCAGAAAACGAGACTTGGCGCGTGCGGAGCGCCTCGTCGGCGCGGACCAAGAGGAGGAGACGCCGGGCACAGGGGTTCGACGGAGGCTCGCCGGCGACGGAGACCTGCGGCAGCGATGGTCGGCCATACGGTGAGAAGATGAACCAGGAAGCGAGGAGAGAGGGGAGGAGGTGCAGAGGATGCGCGAGCTCACCCCGAAGCCGAGGGCATGCTCAGGAGGGGCGGAGGAGGACGGTGATGGCCAGAATTGAAGAATTTCACCGCCGGTGTTGTAGGAGGAACGGCGAATTCGCCATCGATTGGAACTATCCCGGCTCGATTCCTTCGGGGAGGATGATGAGGACGACGAGGCGCATCTCCTGGTACCTTCGGCACGGTGAGGGAGCATCCATGGCGGCAGCACCAAGGCGAGGTACTCACGGTGGTGGTCTCCGTTGTTCACAGAGAAGAAAAGGGAGAGGGGAAGAAGAGTGGCGGCGCGAGGGGAGGAAGAGTGGGGAAGGCGCTAGGGTTTGGTGCATCTGGGGTGGCTTTAAGAGAGGGGAAAAGGGAAGGTGGCCGCGGTGGTTGAGCTCGGTGGTGGCAGACAGCGATGGGGGGGGGGGGCTCACGCTGCTTTTCGTGGGGAGGAAGACGACACGAGGGAAGATCCCTTTCCCACGAAGGGGTACGGGCCTGGAGATGGGCTGGGCCAGAGGGAGGAAAAGAGATGGGCCGCGCGGTGGGGAAGAGAAGCGGGCCGCCGGGGTGGGCTGCTGGGGTTAGGCTGCTCCGGTTAAGAAGAGGAAAAAGGCCAGGGAAGAGGGGACTGGCCTGGTTAGTGGTTAGGGTTTTGATTTTGAAAATTTTCTTTTCTCTCTTATTTTCAAAACTGATTCGGTATTTGAAAACCAAACAAAACCAAACCATTTTTAAAACTGTGAAACATTTGAAATAGTTTTATTTATTAATATAGCTTTGATTGTTAGGGTTTTGTTAAAAGAAATAGAGGGGGAGGTTTATTATAAAACCATATGAGAGGGAAACACAAATAGTTTTTATTGGAGAAATAATTTTTTATTTAATAAAATCTTGTGAATGATAGGATGCATGATGCATGATGATGCATAAAAGGAAAGCACAAACAAATCTAATATGGTGCTACCCGGGGCCGTTACAACTAGTGCACCTATTAGGTGTGTTGGGGACACAAGAGACTTCTTGCTTTGTGGTTGCAGGGTTGCATGAGAGGGATATCTTTGACCTCTTCCTCCCTGAGTTCGATAAACCTTGGGTGATCCACTTAAGGGAAACTTGCTGCTGTTCTACAAACCTCTGCTCTTGGAGGCCCAACACTGTCTACAAGAATAGAAGCACCCGTAGACATCATTATCGTTTACCTACTCGAGGGCGAGTAGGAACTAAGCTTGGGGATGCTTGATACGTCTCAAACGTATCTATAATTTCTTATGTTCCATGCTAGTTTTATGATAATACTCACATGTTTTATACACACTTTACATCATTTATGCGCATTTTCCGGCACTAACCTATTAACGAGATGCCGAAGCGCCGGTCTCTGTTTTGTGCTGTATTTGGTTTCAGAAATCCTACACAGGAAATATTCTCAGAATTGGACGAAACGAACGCCCAGGGTCTTATTTTTCCACGGAGCTTCCAGAAGACCGAAGAGGATACGAAGTGGGGCCACGGGGCGCCGACACCACAAGGTCGCGCGGCCAAGGGGGGCCCGCACCGCCCTATGGTGTGGGGCCCCCGTGCCTCCTCCGACTCTGTCCTTCCGCCTACTTAAACTCTCCGTCGCGAAAACCCTATCACCGAGAGCCACGATACGGAAAAAGTTCCAGAGACGCCACCGCCGCCAATCCCATCTCGGGGGATTCAGGAGATCACCTCCGGCACCCTGCCGGAGAGGGGAATCATCACCCAGAGGACTCTACATCACCATGATCACCTCCGGATTGATGTGTGAGTAGTTCATCCTTGGACTATGGGTCCATAGCAGTAGCTAGATGGTTGTCTTCTCCTCTGGTGCTATCATGTTTAGATCTTGTGAGCTTCCTAACATGATCAAGATCGTCTATTTGTAATGCTACATGTTGTGTTTGTTGGGATCCGATGAATATTGAATACTATGTCAAGTTGATTATCAATCTATCATATATGTGTTTTTTATGTTCTTGCATGCTCTCCGTTGCTAGTAGAGGCTCTGGCCAAGTTGATACTTGTGACTCCAAGAGGGAGTATTTATGCTCGATAGTGGGTTCATGCCTCCATTGAATCTGGGACAGTGACAGAAAGTTCTAAGGTTGTGGATGTGCTATTGCCACTAGGGATAAAACATCAATGCTTTGTCTAAGGATATTTGTGTTGATTACATTACGCACCATACTTAATGCAATTGTCTGTTGTTTGCAACTTAATAATGGAAGGGGTGCGGATGCTAACCCGAAGGTGGACTTTTTAGGCATAGATGCATGCTGGATAGCGGTCTATGTACTTTGTCGTAATGCCCTAAGTAAATCTCATAGTAGTCATCATGATATGTATGTGCATTGTTATGCCCTCTCTATTTGTCAATTGCCCAACTGTAATTTGTTCACCCAACATGCTATTTCTTATTGGAGAGACACCACTAGTGAACTGTGGACCCCGGTCCATTCTTTTACATCTGAAATAAAATCTACTGCAAACTCTGTTCTTTGTTGTTCTTCGCAAACAAACATCATTCTCCACACCATACGTTTAATCCTTTGTTTACAGCAAGCCGGTGAGATTGACAACCTCACTCGTTAAGTTGGGGCAAAGTATTTTGATTGTGTTGTGCAGGTTCCACGTTGGCGCCGGAATCCCTGGTGTTGCGCCGCACTACACTCCTTCACCAACAACCTTCACGTGGCCTTCATCTCCTACTGGTTCGATAACCTTGGTTTCTTACTGAGGGAAAACTTGTTGTTGTACGCATCACACCTTCCTCTTGGGATTCTCAACAGACGTGTGTCTCACGCGCCATCAGGGGGCAGCGGCCGATGCGCCGGTGGCTGATGCGCCGGATGCTACGTTGGAAGCAGCGACAGGGGCCTGGACGGGGGCAGCGGCCGATGCGCCGGCAATGGGCATCTCATTCTTGTTCATCGCCGGCGGTTTTCTTCGGGGGTTTTTCTTCGGTTGTGGAGAATATGATGGGACAGGAGAGGCGGTTGCAGTGAGAACGAGCGTCGAGGGAGAGAAAGAGGGGCTCTATAAAGACGAAGGTGGCGTGTACCGCAACACGCGTCCGCTATGCACGGCTGCAGCGTGCACCGCGACACGAGTCTAACCCTGGGACGTTTGGTGTACTCAGTTATAACCTCGGGCCTTATACATAAATTTTATCTATACTCAGTTTTCCCCTCGAGTACTTAGATTGGCAAGTGCAATATACTAAGTTTTACCCTCAAGTAGCTGGTCAACAGAGAGTCAACAAATGAGATTAACATATCTAATTGAGTCATTTCATGCGCAGAAAAATCCAAAAAAATAAAAACATAGTGGCACCTACTCATGGAGTCTTCCTACGCAAACTGCCACCTAGAAAACCTTAACAAACATATATAAATCAAGTTTTATCCCAAATTGCCACTTCTCAGAATCACTAGTGTAGCTATGAACATGCATGGTTTTCCACTCAAACCCCTTTGCAAAACATCTTCTCCAAAATCATAGTTTGTCTAAATGATGCCATAATTGTCACACTCATGTATATTTGAATTGCAAATAATTTGATGTAGCCCAATATGAATTATATTGTACAAAACACGCATTTTTCATTTTGTAATTCTTTTTGTTTGAATCCCTTAGTCTATTTACTATTTATGTGCCCTTGGATTGTTAGTACTACTCAGTTTTGCCCTCAAGTTCTGTCACAAATTCTCTCAGAAGCCCAAACTTATCCTGATTGGTTGAGCCGTTGTCACACGGATCGACTCCACGAACCGTTGATCAATTGATCTAACGGGCAGTATACCCCTCCCCGTTTCTTCGTGGCCACACCTCTCTCTCTCTTCGTGGCCACCCCTCTCTCTCTCTGTCGGTGGATGCATTATTGTCACCCCTCTAACAATTATCAACTATCTTTTGCTTTCCTTTTCTTTTAGGGGATATAGTTTGGGATATAGTTTCGGTAATTTGAAACGGCCCAAAAGTGGTATAATTTTGGTACAAACATGAGGCATACATATTTTCGGATTTCGGTGAATGCATTATTGTCACCCCTCTAACAATTATCAACTATCTTTCGCTTTCCTTTTCTTTTAGGGGATATAGTTTTGGCATATAGTTTTGGTAATTTGAAACGGCCCAAAAGTGGTATAATTTTGGTATAAACATGAGGCATACATATTTGCGGATTTCGGTGAATGCATTATTGTCACCCCTCTAATAATTATCAACTATCTTTCGCTTTCCTTTTCTTTTAGGGGATATAGTTTTGGCATATAGTTTTGGAAATTTGAAACGGCCCAAAAGTGGTATAATTTTGGTACAAACATGAGGCATACATATTTGCGGATTTCGGTGAATGCATTATTGTCACCCCTCTAACAATTATCAACTATCTTTCGCTTTCCTTTTCTTTTAGGGGATATAGTTTTGGCATATTTGGGGGATTTCGGTGAATAAATTATTGGGATTATTTGTCACCCCTCTAATAATTATCAACTTTCTTTAGCATTCCAATATAGTTGGTAATTTTGGTGAATGCACACACTAACTATGAAAACAACTACAAGTACATGCAACTGAATAATGGATGTGTAACAAGGTATCCCTTGTAACAACTTCTAGTGCCTGGTGAGCAATGATAAGAATCCGATCGCAATTATACAACAGAAAAAACAACCAGCCATCAGATTAGCTTGCTTCTTCAACTCGATCAGCTGCCTTAATTGCTTGTTCATTTTCTTCAGTTCTCCATTCACTTCCACCAGTCCTGCATTGTGAGCATTAGGCATAATCGGAACGGCACCTCCTCCGCCGCATTCTCTACAGCAAGCCCCCCCTCCCAAATTGCGCTCCCCAATAGCGCCAATTGATTCCTGCAATTGAAGCCTCTGAACGTACACATCGATCCACCCGAAATGCCTGCATTTCTTTAGGATCTGAAAACAACAACGTGAACCCTAAATCCCAAATTCGAGGGAATAACAAGAAAATCGAGAGAAAACAGAGAAATTGGAGCGAGATCTAACCTTATCCCCCTCTCTATATGGCAAGCTCTCGCATGCAAGGAACTCACGTCCACGGTTGTCGTTCTCGTCCGCCTTACAGATCGACCGCTTCAGAGGCTCCTAGTGTGGGCAGTCAGTGCATCTTGTCAAAGGCACGGGTCCATACTGCGGCCATGAAGAACGGGAGGTCGAAGAGAAACTAGACATCACCCGCCTGCAGGAGAAGGGCTGCAGCTGGCGGAGAAGAAGAACAATGGGGCGCGGGGAAAGAAAGGGGAAGCAATGGCACGGGCACGGGCACGGGGCTGGCTCGGGCTCCCATTTTGCAACGGTCACCTCGGTAAGCTGTGGGTCCGGCGCACTAACGAGGACAGGTTGTGGGTCCCACGATGATCAGGATAAGTGAAGACGTGTCCACTGCGGGGCACCAACAACGGCCCCACTTGCCAGCACCAACCAACGTCAACTAAACGGGAATCCTCCGCCTGAACTCCTTCTGCGGGTTTCAGACAAGATCTTGGGGAAAACTGAGGAAAAACTAAGGGGATGGGGAAAACTGAGCACAACTAAGGAGCCAGGGGCAGAAAAATAGAAATCCCAATAAAATATGGGTTAATTCACCTAGCTCAATATATATTGGTATCACCACATGGTAGAAATTCATCATTGTTCAGTTCTTTTATTACCATACCTTACAACTGTTACGCTCTAGGGGCTGAATTAGTACTCCTGAAGGAATTTTGCGGCACTTGAAGAAAGTGCCATCACTACCATCCAGGGACACGTCAACAACGAGCATTGTCATGTTTTGCAGCTCCCTGCAGGACCTCACAAATGCGCATTTCCTAGATGGTACCAGGGGCGATGGGAACACTGTCTAAATTGTCATCTGTTGTTTTCAAGAAAATAAAAGATGGGAATTAACAAATAAAAACTTATTTCACCTTAGGATAGTGCTTTTTTCATTAATAATTTTTTTTTGTGTTTGGACAAGATCTTGGCACTCACACAAAAACACTTCTCTGTTGAACCCATAGAGAAATAAGGTATACATACCAACCGCGAAGCGCCGTTGTAGCCTGCATTAGTAGGCCACTTGTAAGCCTTAATGGTTTTTGCACTGGATATAATTCCATGACAGAGAGATGCATAGCACTCCTGCAATCATTTGACATTAGGATCAGATTGTGATTTGAAATAACATCAATTGCATCATTAGAATTTAAATTATGAAGTTTTTTTGGTTGAGAATGAAGAACTAGCTTTTTAAAATATGTATACAACTTACAGAATCCATGAGATACTCCATAATATATTTGGCGACCATCATGACCACAACGTCAGGACGAGTGGCCTCGGTCTTGAATCCTATTATATTTGCACTATTGTCTGCACCAAATTTTGCAGCATAAGCCATCTTGTTCAGTATTTCAAATGAACCACCAGGAACAGGCTGCCATAGAGGGCCATGTGCCTCGGACAAAATGACAAGCTCGTCCATTGCATTCTGAGTTTGTTCAGCTATCATCTGTATGTCATTTTGTCTCGCAGTGACATTTTCTGCAGCTGAGTCAAGTTGGAAAGACTGTCTAGAACTTGGAAGTTTTTCAGCTTGCAACAGGAAAATCTGCCAAACGAAAAATACGAAACTCGTAAGGGAAAACATATACGACATCGGTACAATCTTCATAATACTTTGTAAATCTACTCCTTCCATTCCAGTTTATAGCTCCTACGTGTATCTCTAGCATCAATTTGACCAATATAATATAAAGTGTACATCCGAAAAATTGTATTAGTAGAACAAATAAATTTCCTAATGATATATGTTTTGTAATATATATCTTGTACTAGTTTGGTCAAATTTATGGCATGGTGATACGCACATGACCTTTAAATCGGGACAGAGGTAGTAGTTGTGTTTTTGAGTTATTGAACTTGAAACATATTCGTCCAGATGTAAGATTCCTGAAACTTAATCGAAAATGCCTGAGAGGCTTTTCTATATTCTGTACCTCTAGCTTCAGCCAGTTATTTTGCTCTTTCAGCCTTTGCATATCTGGAGGGAGCTGGTTCTGTAGCGGTGGAGCGCAAACGGGGCAAAACATAGTCCTCTGAGCTTGCTTAAGCTTCTTGTTTTCATCACTCAGCATTACATTATCCCCTTTCAACCTATAGTTCTCTTCTTTTCCATTCAGATTCTGCAATTTGTGTCACGGAACAATGTAATAATAGCTGATGGATGGCGAGGTAGATGACAACAAACTGTATAATTTTTTTTCGAAATGGGGTGTACCCCAGCCTCTGCATGGGTTGATGCACACAGCCTTTTATTAACCAACGAAATATTCAAAGTTTACATCTCAAGAATCCACGAGGGTCGATACAAAAATCAACCATCGACAAAATAAAAGACTACTAAGGAAACTAAGCATCCTGTAATCTCTTAGCATCCCGGCAAGTAGCCTGGTAGAAAATATCCTGGGCAATCATTCGAAGGCGGTTGCATCTAGAAACCATGCACTCCCGCTGATCCTTCGGGAGCAAGAAATGACAAAGCTGGATCCAGTGGACCATAGTGTGGATAACCTGCAAAAAATTAGTAGAGTCCTTTTTGTTAAAAAACAATGTCATTTCTGCAATTCCAAATTGACCAACATAAAGCTGAAACACCAATGTGAATTCTAGTTTTATTGTCTTTGTCAATTCCATTGAGCCAATTTCCAAACATATTTTTCACATTGGATGGAGGTGGAATATTATAAGCAGCGAAGACTACCCGCCAAATAAGCTTAGCAAAAGGACAGGAAATAAAAAAAATGTTCAACCGATTCCTCAGGGTCACAGAAAGAACACTTAGTATTGCCGTTCCAATTCCTCTTTACTAGATTATCACGGGTTAATAGAACTTTCTTACTAAGGAACCACATAAATATTTTTATTTTCAGTGGGACTTTATTTTCCAAAGATACTTATGAAGATATCTAGTGTGTCCATTTAACATATCAGCATACATTGATTTAACAGTGAATTTCCCTGAGGATGTAAGCTCCCAAACAAACTTATCAGGATCATCATTTAAATTTATCATCATTAAACGTTGACATAGGTGTTCCCATTGATCCCATTTATCCCCAATTAGTCTTCTCCGAAAACCAATATTTAAATGTGTTGACCTCATAACATTCGCCACAGTATCATGCTTACGGTGGCCTATATTATATAGTTGGGGATACTGGATTGCAAGCGTATGATCACCTAGCCATTTATCTTCCAAAAAACGCACTCCTTCTCTAGAGCCTACCAAAGATTTGCCTCTTCTAAAAAATTCCCCCTTGATTTTCATTAGACACTTCCAGAAAGGTGAGTCAGTCGGCTTACTTTCAACTTCAGCCAGAGTTTTTTGTGAAAGATACTTATTTTTTAGCAATTGTTGCCATAAACCCTCTTCAGAAAGAAGTTTAAACAGCCATTTACTAAGAAGGCAGGAATTTTTAATCTCCAAAACTTCAATACCCCAACCACCTTGGTCCTTAGGTCTACAAATCAAATTCCACTTAGTTAACCTATATTTCTTTTTATTTTCCTCACATTGCCAAAATAAGCGTGATCGGAAAAATCTAGCCTCTTCCTTACCCCGTTAGGTAACTCAAAGAAGGATAGCATAAACATTGGTAAACTAGTAAGAACTGAATTAATCAACACAAGGCGATCCCCGTAGGATAATAGTTTTCCAGCCCAACATCCTAATTTGTTTTCGAACCTGCTTTCCACTGGATTCCACTCCGAGTTTTTTAATTTTCTATAATGGATTGGAATACCCAAATATCTAAAGGGTAGAGAATCAGATTCACAACCAAATAGTTGTTTATATTGTTCCTCTTCCTCTTTAGCCTTACCAAAACTGAAAATCTCGCTCTTGTGGAAATTAATGTTTAGCCCTGACAATTCTTCAAAGATACGCAAGATAAATTTCATATTAATAGCCTTTTCAATGTCATGTTCCATGAAAAGTATCGTGTAATCGGCATATTGCAAAATGCAAATTCCTCCATCAACCAGATGAGGGATTTATGACCCACAAGTATAGGGGGTGTATCGTAGTATTTTCGATAAATAAGAGTGTCGAACCCAACAAGGAGCAGAAGGTGTTAACAAGCAGTTTCGATGAAGGATTCACTGTAAATGCTCATAGACAAGTATTTAGGGGGTTTTGATATAGCAGATGAATAAAGTACAAGTAAGTAAAATGCGAGAGTAATAATTGCAGCGAGTGGCCCAATCCTTTTTAGCACAAAGGACAAGCCGGTTTGTTTACATATAATGACCAAACGTTCTTGAGGACACACGGTAATTTAGTCTAGTGTTTTCGCTTCATATAGCTGATTAATCTTCATTGTTTTGATAAGTGTTGTGTGGGTGAACCTATGCTAATGCACCGCCCTTCCTAGGACTAATATATACATACTTGTGATTATACCCCTTGCAAGCATCCGCAAATACAAGAAAGTAATTAAGATAAATCTAACCACAGCCTTAAACTCTGAGATCCTGCTATCCCTCCTGCATCGATATACCAACGGGGGTTCAGGTTTCTGTCACTCCGGCAACCCCGCAATTAGGAAGCGAATACAAGATGTATTCCCCTAGGCCCATAAAGGTGAAGTATCATGTAGTCGACGTTCACATGACACCACTAGAAGAATAACACCACAACTTAAATATCATAACATTGGATATTACCCAACATACTTCACTACTAACATTTAGACTTCACCCATGTCCTCAAGAACTAAACGAACTACTCACGAGACATCATATGGAACATGATCAGAGGTGATATGATGATGAATAACAATCTGAACATAAACCTTGGTTCAATGGTTTCACTCAATAGCATCAATAACAAGGAGTAATCAATACCGGGAGAGTTTCCCCTACCAAACAATCAAGATTCAACCCTAGATGTTACAGCGGTGACGAGGTGCAGCGGTGGAGATGGCGGTGATGATGATGGAGATGATGGTGATGATGATCCCAATGATGTCCAGCTCGATGACGGTGACGATGGCGTCGATTTCCCCCTCCGGGAGGGAATTTCCCCGGCGGATCTCAGCCTGCCGGAGAGCTCTTTTCTCTCTGGTGTTTTCCGCCCCGCAGAGGCGGCTGTGACTCTTAGCGATTATTCTCTGGAGCTTAGGTTTTCGGGTCGAAGAAGTACGCGAAGGAGAGGAGGCCAGAGGGGGCTGTGGGCCCCCTCCCCACAAGGCGGCTCGGCCAGGGAAGGGCCCGCGCCGGGCTATGGGGGGGCCATGGCGGCCCTCCTCGGCTCCTCCTTTTGGCTGTCTCCGTCTTCTGGAAAAATAAGGTTTTCCGTGTAATTTCTGTCAATTGTTGATCTTCAGAAATATTGCATTCTGACGGTGCTTTTTCCAGCAGAATCCTGACTCCGGTGCGCGATTCTCCAATAATCATGAAACATGCAAAATAGATGAAATAACATAAGTATCATCTCCAAATATGAAATATATCAATGAATAACAGTAAATTATGATATAAAATAGTGATGCAAAATGGACGTATCAACTCCCCCAAGCTTAGACTTCGCTTGTCCCCAAGCGAAACTGAACTCGGTAAACAAGACCACATGTTTATGGAGTGAAGAGTCGATAAATCAAATACGGACAAGAAGCATCATATTAATTCACACAAGACATTCTAGTAAACAACTTCCCGATATGATTCAACTTGTAACAAGTAAAAGGAAATCACAAATAAAGGTGCATAGGAAATCATAATTGGTGATGGCAAACTTCGTTCTTGGTCAAAGAACAATTGACAGATTGTACTTATCTATCGAGCAGCGCTCTTATATTAAAGCTTATATGGAAAAACTTGCATACTAAATCATAATAATCTCCTCATAACCATTGATAACCTTCAAAGCTATATTCATTCGGATAAAACTTGTATTAAACAAGGAAGAATAAAAGGCATGATTAAGTAGATCACAGTATAAATGGTTTGATCACAACAACTCAATTGCTTGCTTAAGATAGAGGGAAATAGGTTTACTGACTCAACATAAAGTAAAAGATAGGCCCTTCGCAGAGGGAAGCAGGGATTAAATCATGTGCTAGAGCTTTTCAAGTTTTGAAATCATACAGAGAGCATAAAAATAAAGTTTTGAGAGGTGTTTGTTGTTGTCAACGAATGGTAGTGGGTACTCTAACCCCCTTGCCAAACAGACTTCCAAAGAGCGGCTCCCATGAAGGACGTTATCTCCACCAGCAAGGTAGATCATCCCCCTTCTCTTTTGTTTACACATGTACTTTAGTTTATTTAAGGATGACACTCCTCCCAACCTTTGCTTTCTCAAACCATGGCTAACCGAATCCTCGGGTGCCTTCCAACATTTCACATACCATGGAGGAGTGTCTATTGCAAAATTAAGTTGCTTACTGATGAATCAGGGCAAAACACGTGAAGAGAATTATTAATGAAAGTTAATTAATTGGGGCTGGGAACCCCGTTGTCAGCTCTTTTTGCAAAATTATAGGATAAGTGGATGAAGCTGATGTCTACGGGTGCTTCTATTCTCGTAGACAGTGTTAGGACTCCAAGAGCAGAGGTTTGTAGAACAGCAGCAAGTTTCCCTTAAGTGGATCACCCAAGGTTTATCGAACTCAGGGAGGAAGAGGTCAAAGATATCCCTCTAAAGCAACCCTGCAATCACGATACAAGAAGTCTCTTGTGTCCCCAACACACCCAATACACTTGTCAGATGTATAGGTGCACTAGTTCGGCGAAGAGATAGTGAAATACAAGTGGTATGGATGAATATGAGTGGTAATAACAATCTGAATAAAATATGGCAGAAAGTAAACATGCAACAAAACAGTAAACAAACGGAGATTCGATGTTTGGAAACAAGGCCTAGGGATCCTACTTTCACTAGTGGATACTCTCAACATTGATCACATAATAAAACCACTCTACACTCTCTTGTTGGATGATGAACACCACTAATTGTGTAGGGCTACAAGAGCACCTCAATGCCGGAGTTAACAAGCTCCACAACATTCAATGTTCATATTTAAATAACCTTAGAGTGCATGATAGACCAACGCAATTACACCGAGTACTAACATAGCATGCACACCGTCACCGACAGACTATGAAAGGGGGAATAGATTGCATCAATACCATCATAGTAATAGTTAACTTCATAATCTACAAGAGATCACAGTCATAAACTACGCCAAGTACTACACGATGCACACACTGTCACCATTACATCATGGAGGAGGAATAGTCTACTTTAATAACATCACTAGAGTAGCACATAGATGATATTCAACTAGATCACAAAGAGAGAGAGATGAACCACATAGCTTCAGCAGAACCCTCAGCCCTGGGGGTGAATTACTCCCTCCTCATCATGGAGACAGCGATGGCGGTGAAGATGGCGGTGGAGATGGCGGTGGAGATGACTCCGGGGGCAATTCCCCGTCCCGGCAGGGTGCCGGAACAGAGACTTCTGTCCCCCGAATTGGAGTTTCGCGATGGCGGTGGCTCTGGAAGGTTATCTTGGGTTTCCTCAATCCGTGTAGGGTTTTCGAGACGGAGACCTTAAGTAGGCGGAAGGGCAGCCTCGGAGGGGCCCTGGTGGGCCCACACACTAGGGGGGCGCGCCCCACTCCTTGGCCGCGCCGCCCTGGCGTGTGGGGCCCCCTGGCTCCTCTCCGGTACTTCTTCGATGCTCTGGAACCTTCCGGGAAAATAAGGTGCTGGGCGTTGATTTCGTCCGATTCCGAGAATATTTCCTTACTAGGATTTCTGAAACCAAAAACAGCAGAAAACAGGAACTGACACTTCGGCATCTCGTCAATAGGTTAGTTCTGGAAAATGCATCAAAACGATATAAAGTGTGAATAAATCATGTAGGTATTGTCATAAAACTAGCATGGAACATCAGAAATTATAGATACGTTTGAGACGTATCAAGCATCCCCAAGCTTAGTTCCTACTCGCCCTCGAGTAGGTAAACGATTACAAGAATAATTTCGAAGTGACATGCTACTTACATAATCTTGATCATACTATTGTAAAGCATATGAGATGAATGCAGCGATTCAAAGCAATGGTAAAGACAATGAGTAAACAAATGAACCATATAACAAAGACTTTTCATGAATAGTACTTTCAAGACAAGCATCAATAAGTCTTACATAAGAGTTAACTCATAAAGGAATAAATTCTTAGTAAAAGCATTGAAGCAACACAAAGGATGATTAAGTTTCAGCAATTGCTTTCAACTTGTAGCATGTATATCTCATGGATAATTGTCAACACAAAGTAATATAACAAGTGCAATAGGTAAACATGTAAGAATCAATGCACACAGTTGATACAAGTGTTTGCTTCTGGATAGAAAGAATAGGAAAGCTGACTCAACAATAAAGTAGAAGATAGGCCCTTCGCAGAGGGAAGCATTGATTACTATATTTGTGCTAGAGCTTTTCATTTTGAGAACAAGAAACAATTTTGTCAACGGTAGTAATAAAGCATATGTGTTATGTATAAGATGTCCTATAAGTTGCAAGCCTCATGCATAGTGTACCAATAGTGCTCGCACCTTGTCCTAATTAGCTTGGATTAACATGGATTATCATTGCATAGCATAAGTTTCAACCAAGTGTCACAAAGGGGTACCTCTATGCCACCTGTACAAAGGTCTAAGGAGAAAGTTCGCATTGGATTTCTCGCTTTTGATTATTCTCAACTTAGATATCCATACCGGGACAGCATAGCCAACAGATAATGGACTCCTCTTTAATGCATAAGCATTCAACAACAGATAAAATTCTCATAGGAGATTGAGGATTGATTGTCCAAACTGAAACTTCCACCATGAATCATGGCTTTAGTTAGCGGCCCAATGTTCTTCTCTAACAATATGCATACTCAAACCATTTGATCATGAAAATCGCCCTTACTTCAGACAAGACGAACATGCATAGCAACTCACATGATATTCAACAAAGGTAAAATAGTTGATGGCGTCCCCAGAAATGTGGTTACCGCTCAACAAGCAACTTATTAAGAAATAAGACACATAAGTACATATTCTTCACCACAATAGTTTTTAAGCTATTTTTCCCATGAGCTATATATTGCAAAGGCAAAGAATAGAATTTTAAAGGTAGCACTCAAGTAATGTACTTTGGAATGGCAGAGAAATACCATGTAGTAGGTAGGTATGGTGGACACAAATGGCATGGTTATTGGCTCAAGGATTTGGATGCACGAGAAGAATTCCTCTCAATACAAGGCTAGGCTAGCAAGGTTATTTGAAGCAAACTCAAGTATAAAAGGTGCAGCAAAGCTCACATATGAACATATTGCAAGCATTATAAGACTTTACATCGTCTCCTTGTTGTTCAAACACCTTAACCAGAAAATATCTAGACTCTAGAGAAACTAATCATGCAAACCAAATTTTGACAAGCTCTATGTAGTTCTTCATTAATAGGTACAAAGTACATGATGCAAGAGATTAAACATGATCTATATGAGCACAACAATTGCCAAGTATAAAATTATTCAAGACATTATACCAATTACCACATGCAGCATTTTCTGTTTCCAACCATATAACAATTAACGAAGCAGTTTCAACCTTTGCCATGAACATTAAAAGCTAAGAACGCATGTGTTCATATGAACCAGCGGAGCGTGTCTCTCTCCCACACAAGCATTTATTCAGAGAATGAAAATAACAAAACAAAAATAAAAGCACACAGACGCTCCAAGTAAAGCACATAAGATGTGACCGAATAAAAATATAGTTTCAAGAGAAGAAACCTGATAAGTTGTCGATGAAGAAGGGGATGCCTTGGGCATCCTGATAACCCACAAGTATAGGGGATCGCAACAGTCTTCGAGGGAAGTATTACCCAATTTATTGATTCGACACAAGGGGAGACAAAGAATACTTGAAAGCCTTAACAGCGGAGTTGTCAATTCAGCTGCACCTGGAAACGGACTTGCTCGCAAGAGTTTATCGGTAGTAACAGTTTTATAGTAGTAGCCTTCAAATGAAGCAGTAAAGTGTGTATCAAGTGTTATCAAGAGATGGAGCATTGACATCATAACTTGTTCTAATGATAGAATCAAAAGGTACCTTCATTCTCTTGCTAGGACGTGTTCCATACCTTTCTTGAGAGGGAAATCGATATTCTATATATTACCTTCCCTCATATCAATGATAGCACCATGCAGTCTGAAGAAAAGGTCTTCCCAATATAATGGGACGTAAGATGCACTGCACTCAATATCCAAGACAACAAAATCAACGGGGACAAGGTTATTGCTAAACGGTAATGCTGAATGCAGACATCAACTCTCCCCGAAAGGTTTCTTGAGAGTCATGATCAACAAGATTGACATCCAAATAACAATTCTTCAAATGGTGGCAAGTCAAGCATATTATATAAATTTTCTTCGGCATAACGGAAATACTTGCAAACGCAGATCCACCACTAAAGCATTACAATCAAAGTCATTGACCTTCATCTTAATGATGTGGCTCCTCTAACCATCCTCTAGCTTCCTAGGAAATAGAGGCTTGCACGTTCCTAGTTTCTCTTCTCTAGCTTTTATGAGAGCATTTGTAATAAGTGATGCGGAAAGCCAAGTTGTAGAGTAGCACTAGCATTAGGACTCTAAAGCAAGTCTTTTGCAAGAACTTTATAACTTCAGTAGATGTGGCAATCATCAAAATCCAAACCATTATAATCTAAAGCAATGGGATCATCATCCCCAATGTTGAAAAAATTTCTAAATAGCTTTATCACAAAGCTTCAAACAGCTTTTTAGCAGCTTTCTGCAATTTTTATGCACGCCATAATTAGGAGGGAAACATGCCAACATCAATTATTTTACCATTGATAGTAGGAGGGTGCAGCAACATGAATTATTAACATTACTAGTGGTAATAGTCCA
>NC_061513.1:352445389-352489291 GCF_022539505.1 Lolium rigidum | reverse complement strand
AAGCTTAGATGCTTGAGTCTTCTTGAAATATGCAGGGATGAACCACGGGGGCATCCCCAACCTTAGACTCTTCACTCTTCTTGATCATATTGTATCATCCTCCTCTCTTGACCCTTGAAAATTTCCTCCACACCAAACTCAAAACAAACTCATTAGAGGGTTAGTACATAATGAAAAATTCACATGTTCAGAGGTGACACAATCATTCTTAACACTTCTGGACATTGCTCAAAGATACTGGGAGTTAATGGAACAAAGAAATCCATCCAACACAGCAAAATAGGCAATGCGAAATAAAAGGCAGAATCTGTCAAAATAAAACAGTCCGTAAAGACGAATTTTAAAGAGGCACCAGACTTGCTCAGATGAAAATGCTCAAATTTAATGAAAATTGTGTACATATCTGAGGATCACTCACGTAAATTGGCAGATTTTTCTGAGTTACCTACAGAGAATCATAACCAAATTCATGAGAGCAAGAAATCTGTTTCTGTGCAGTAATCCAAATCTAGTATGACTTTACTATCAAAGACTTTACTTGGCACAACAATGCAATTAAATAAAGATAAGGAGAGGTTTCTACAGTAGTAAAAACTTCCAAGACTCAAATATTAAAACAAAAGTACTGTAGTAAAATAAAAACATGGGTTATCTCCCAAGAAGTGCTTTCTTTATAGCCATTAAGATGGGCTCAGCAATTTTAATGATGCTCACACAAAAAATAAGAGTTGAAGCAAAAGAGAGCATCAAGAAGCAAATTCAAAACAAATTTAAGCCTAACCCACTTCCTATGCATAGGAATCTTGTACACAAATAAATTCATGAGGAGCAAAGTGACAAGCATAGGAAGATAAAACACGAGTAACTTCAATATTCTCAACATAGAGAGGGGAAACTTCATATTATTAAGATGCATATAACCGTGTTTCCCTCTCTCATAATAACTTTCAGTAGCATCATTGATGAAATCCACAATATACCCATCACTTAAAACATTCTTATCATGGTTTATATGCATAAAAGTATCATTAATTTTGGCATAAGAAGAGTTCTTCTCATTAATAGTAATTGGAGCAGGATTATTATCAAGAATTTGAACATGGTAAACAAGTTGCATACTAAGGGAATTGTTTTTACCAATCGAATCATAACTATGACAAGTTTCATAAGGATAGTTATAACCTATATCATAGCATTTTTTATAATAATCATCAAAGATTGGAGGCATAGTGTCATCATAAGAAATACAATAGTTATCTTTCACAGTATGTTCATCTGCGACCATACCATCGTTGTTACTAGAAGGAGATGTATCAAACATATAATGATCAGTAGCAAAAGGATTTTCAAACACCTCATCCCCAAGCTTAGAGCTTTCTATATCATTATGGGAGGAAGCATGGATAGTACCGATACTATGGCAATTATTAACGTCATCATTTTCAGAATTAGTTTCCCAGAGATTTCCAATATCAAAAGTAGTGTGCTCTTTCAAATCATGATCACTAATGTAGGTAAAGGGCATAGGAAGATCATTGTACTCAGATTCATTATCATAATAATCATTAGGAGCAACATACTTACGGTTATCTATCATTATCTCATACACGCGGGGATACGCCGTTACCTCTTTCTCTTTATTCCCCTTCTTCTTCTTCTTCTTCTTTGTTCCCTTCTTCTTCTTCTCTTCCTTCTCCTCGTTCCCTTCTTTAGGAGGAAGAGGCTTGAAGGGAGGCTCCTCCACATAACCTGATTTATTTCCAGAAACAATAGAAGAAACTTGGGAGGATTCCTCCTTTTCATTAATAAGTTCAAAACACACATAGGTCCTATCATATTTTGGCAAAGTGTCATCTTCTAAAATATTTTGTATGTAAGTATTTGTATGGCAATTATCAATGCAATAAGAAAAACACCCACGCAGGACATCATCAATATCAAGATCACTCATATGTAACAAAGAGATTTTTCTTGATAACTCTTCACACCACAAAAATAAAGTAAGTTCATCATGCTGATTAGGAGTAATTTCATCATCACAGTACAAATTTGCAGCACTCATGGGGTTCGAATTATCATTGGAGGAGCATTGAAAATTAAAATGATCCACTCTATGGCAAAGTTCACAAATAAAAGGATAGATGGCACAAACCTTTTTACCAGCATCATCTAGAGCCCTAGACCACTTTCTAGTTTTTTCATTCATATGGTGGATACAATATTCATCTTCGATTTGGTTAATTCCACAGGGTCTATGCATTCCACAAAAATTAACATGCTTATAAGAAACAGAAGTATGGGCATGTTCATTGCAATCATTAATAACAGTTTCATCCTTCATGCAGGTGTCTTTAAAAGGTTCATGATACTTATCAAAATTCTTCCTAGGCAATTCAAAATGAGAGGCAAAAGGTTTATAAAGATTTGCAACAACTTGAGAGTCAAGACCATAAGTAGCACTCATACTTCGAATTTTATCAGTATCCATAAAAGTTTCAATGCATTCGTAATCATAATTTATACCTGACTCTTTACCTTTGTCGTTCTCCCAATCTTCAGCGTTCTCCTCAATCCGGTCAAGAAGATCCCACCTAGCTTCAACCTCCTTGCTTGTGAAAGATCCCTCCAAACAGGCATCTATATAGTCCTTGTGGTGTCCTGAAAGCCTTGCATAAAAATCTATTATATACTAAAAACAAAATAAGGGTGTTTTTCGAGGCACCAGGTTGATCCACATATGCTTAAAAAATATAAACCAATGATATTAATCTCAACGTCTGAGATTAAAAATTAAAAGGTGTTACGTACAATATTATATATGTACAAATCTAAATATATGACACGTAAACCCGGATTGGTAGACGCGTTCATTAAAAATAAGTACGTGACATATCCGGCTGATCCGTTTCTTGCCATGTTTTACTAAAACAATTAAACTGGTTCCCAGGATACGTACGAGACGGATCTGCCTGGATACATGCATGTAACTAAAAGTATTCTTCCATATCACGTAAGAGTCCAGCTGCACATACAAAATTAGGTAATCGCTTTTTGCAGATTAGATCTGCTCCAACACTTCTCCAATTCCAATTGCCAGGGACACACACCCCGGAAACAGAAAAGATTCCAGAAATCTGAAAAAACTCAGAAAATCAATAATATCTATACAACTTCCTGGACACAGTTTTAATTTCCTCCTCCTCTTCCCGTTCAGATCCTATATATTGGCTCTCTATATACACACGTGTACACATCTCTGAAATATCGGCCTAATATAGTGGATCATATTTTTTCGGTCTATATTAGTGGATCATATTTTTTTTCCACTTCTTTTACGTTAGATTAAATCACGCTATCTGCGTTGGTAAAAAAAATCGTAGGCCATATGCCACACTAGCTTTGCGCATACAAAAAGGCTAGCTAGCTTGAACATGATGGAAAATGTATGGTTTAATTTCCTCCTCCTCTTCCCGTTCAGATCCTATATATTGGCTCTTTATATACACACGTGTACACATCTCTGAAATATCGGCCTATATTAGTGGATCATATTTTTTCAGCCTATATTAGTGGATCATATTTTTTCTCCACTTCTTTTACGTTAGACTAAATCGTGCTATCTGCGTTGGTAAAAAAATCATAGGCTATATGCCACACTAGCTTTGCGCATATATACAAAAAGGCTAGCTAGCTTGAACGTGATGGAAAATGTATGGTATAATCTCAAGTATAAATTAACGAATATGTCTATATGAAGTCGAGTATGCTGATCACGCATGGATGTATACATGTATGTATTTATGATTGAGTATACAAAATATAATCGCGAGAAAACACATTTTTTTAGTTCTTTTTTGAGAAACACAGTACAAACGCAGACGCTCACATACACGCGCATACACTCACCCCTATGAACGCACACACTCACACCCTACCCCTATGAGCACCTCCGGAAGACTGAGTCGGCGGATTGGATCTTGAAATTGACGAAGTCACCACAGGCGCCTCGCTGTCGACGGGAACGTCGCCTCCCACTGAATGAATATTCCGCCTTTATGAGACACACAGATGTCAAATCTGGGATTTGAACTCTGGTGGGCTGGGGGTACAACCACCCTCCTAACCACCCAACCTCAGGTTGGTTCTCCACATTTTTTTAGTTTAGAACAAAACATGACAAGAGATACAGATGTTTCAAAAACATATTTCTGAAATATTTTGCCGTATCCAATTTCCTACCACTATACCCAAATAATCTTAAAGGATCCATTTCTGTAGGTGAGTCTCCACTCGGACTATAATATTCTAATTTGCCGATGAAGAGTTCTGTCTTGGACAGGTTTCAATTTTTTTCAAAAAAAATTAACCATCTCTATATAAATTGGCCATCAATATAAAGAAACAATTAAATTAAGCAAAACTAATTTTCTACGTCTATTTGTGTTCATTAATTTTAATGCAAGATAAATATTCATATAAAAAACAATGCACCAATTGGGCCTTGGAGTACGCATTCGTATTTAGAATATACCAAATTTTAGAAGAGTGTTATGGATTTTAAACGGGTATAACAATGAGAAGAACAAAATTCCACCCAACCAAATAGAGTTTTTCATTAGTTAGTTGTCCTACCAATCAACAAACGAATAACTTATTTTCATTTAATTGCATCATGAACAAATTACTTTGCTATTATATTCAAAAAATCATTATATGTTAATGATGATACATGTAACATATAGACTTATCTTTCACACAAACAATACAAAGATGTCCTCGCATTTGCGAGGGCCATCTTGCTAGTTATTAATAATAACATTACGGGGGAGCTCATGAATGGGACATTTGAGTATTAGTGACTTCAATCTCCCCCATGCTTGGGAAATACTCTCTCCATCACGAGAATGAAAGTTATAAATGTAATTTCTATCGGTATGCACTTCATGAGGAGGATAAAATCTATTATATAATTAAAACAACAAACAAACAACGGTGTAGATTAGCTAGGGATAGTCAAATAAAAAAAACAACGTCTAAGATTATCTTTGTCCGGCCGAAGTTTTTCAACAATATCCGTGTTCCATGTTTAAACCTATTATGGATCGATTCAAGCTAAATCTCTCATCGCCTCTCCTACAGCCGCCGTCTCCGCCGCACGCAGACTCTGCTAGATGGTCGGGCGCAGGAATATCTTTAGCGCTCCACCGTCGCTGCCGGTTCCTTCCAAATATTAATCTCACACGATCCCCTAGATGTCGTGATGCATCAAGCTTTCACGACAGATCAGTCAACACATCTAGGCAGCTTCGTAAAGGAGCACCAGATCAATAGATCCATCAATCAGGGCCTGCTTACCACGTGAGTGTTTTGCGTCGGCCAAAGCATCGATCAGCGGCGAATCGTTCACAACCGGTGCAAGTCGAGCCATACTTGCAAGACCACCTAGCCGGAAAGCAGTTAGCGTCGAGATGATGTCAGCGCCGACTATGAGATGTATGTGCAAGGATACATACAACGTCGGGATATCAGATCGTTCCGTTTCAGGTAAATATAGTTCAATTCTGCAGCGGCCGCACCTAGATTGCTGATCCGATTATTTCTCTACTAGACAAACTTGAGACCTTGGAAAGCAATACCACAAACACTCTTGATGTTATTTTCGTGGAGGCCATCTAGACTATGATACACCTTCAGGAGCGTAGCCTGCTCGAGGAGGAACTACGTATAGTTGCGCAAACAACACCCTGTCTCCCTATGACCACTTTACTAGGCAGGCAAATCATGATCTGTGTGCAAGTAAGTGCTGGTAAGTAATCATCTGACATGTGCACAGTAAGATTTATATTGTGTATGCGAATTTTCATCATGCAAGACTATGTCGCCCGGAGAAGATTCTTAGGTTTTATCTGAAGTATTCAGTAGAGTAATTTCCGTCAAATTGGTTTTCTCTCTTCTCATTTTTTTTCAAAATGGGAGCATCGCTCCAGCCTCTGCATCAAATGATGCACACGGCTTTTTTTCAAAGTGCAAGTATAATGTAGCCAAAGTTTACAATCATGGATCAGCTAAGGTTGATACATGAATCAACCACAGAAACAATGTGGTTTTGTTCTGATCTGTACTATCAATTTACTCTTGCCCAATGCCTAAAAGATGTGTACGTGTATCCCCTGGAACCGCACAAATTATGTTATGGTCTGGTGGCTAAATTATAGATACTGTTGTTTGCAGATATAGTAGAGTGATATGCATTCAACAGGTAGAGAAGGTGGCCTATGGATTAGGAGTATCCGGAGATGCAACATCCATGTTTAGGTTATTCCCTTGAATGTTTTCCCCTTTTTTCCTACTTGGTTAGCATTCATCTATTTGCTTTTATTTTCTCTAATGTCCAAAAATACTAAGAAAACTATGCGTTGATTATTTTATAATTTATTCTACTGTATGGTGCTTGAAACACATGAGAGAACGCCATGACGCCCAGCTAATCAGAAGCACGAAAGCATGTAAGCGACACATCCAATACAACACAGGTGAAACGACACGATGGAGATGTTTACAGAATGCGCCCACGTTGCTTGAATCCTGAGTCACCAATGATGGCTTCAGCATGCAAAACGAATCAAAAGAAGTATAGCAGAAACACCACCAACTATAGGTAAAATTGTCAATCTCCCACTCCATATTTATTTGGAGATACTACTTTATTTGGAACAACCTACACTGAAGAACTATTTGTTTAACTGTCTTGAAGGCAAGACATAATATGGTGTCTGAAGATCTCGAGAGCTAGCCATGAAAGTACACATATACACAATTAAGTTGAACTAATGGAAATAACATATTGTTTCAACATTCATGGATTTTCCTTATGCATTTGAGAACAGTTCTGCATATCGTTAGACTACAACTAATTTTTTTCATTCAGTTTTGAATTGTATCTGTAAGAATCTAACAACAACTTACGGTTCAAAGACCAATCAACCATCTATATATGTATTGTCAGCTTAAGTTGTACGATCCACACAAAAATCACCCAGTCAACAATTAATCAATTACAAAATTATTTAAGGATATTTATTAAAAATGATGAAGCGTGAATAAAATAAGTACACACATCTAATTTATTTGACGTTCTAATAAGCTACTAATCAATGATTTAACGTGTATCAGATGTCATCATCAATATGTTACATTCAATAATTGTCTATAAATATATAAACTAATAAAGAAAATTAAGATAAAACAAAAACATGGATACAAAATGAATTTAATTAACTGTGTAGACAACTAATCAAATACATAGTCGCGCGAATGCGCGGGCCAACACGCTAGTTTAGAATAAAAGAGAGGTACAATTTCCTCCCAATCAAGAGAATGACTATTCTTCAGCAATTTATACCAATGCGCCGCTTTACCAGACAGCGACATAGAGAATAGTTTCTTCTTCACTTCATCCATAGAGATACCTGCACACTTGAATAACCCGCATAATTTATGCAAAAGCAGTAAATGATCTCCAGGATGGACAGTTCCATCCCCTTCATAGCGGTTATCCATAACACGTTCAATAATCTTCATAGGTATTTTATACGGAATACTTTCAGCAGGTGGATTTAAAATATCAGAAGCATCATTAGAGTTATTGCATATGGGAGATAAAGTATTATCAGAGCAAATTGTCTCCCCTAAAGATGGGAAGCTAAAAAGATCACAAAAACTAGCTTCCCCAAGCTTAGACTTCTCCATAGCATTAGCAGTAATTGCATTCATACTAATAACATTGCTACTATCATGCAAATAACGTTTCATAAGTTTTTTAATTTTCGCATCAAACAATTCATATCTTAACTCATGAAATAGATTAAAAAGCTCATTGTTGTTTTCCATTATGCCTAACTAGTGAAAAATAAAAACAAGAAACAAAAAGATGCAATTGTAGGATCTAAAGGAAATAGCTTCAAGCACTCACACACCGGCAACAAGACTAGGAAATAGCTTAGTAGTCGGAGTATGTGAATACCTTTTACCTTACCTCCCCGGCAACAGCGCCAGAAAATAGCTTGATGTCTACGGGTGCTTCTATTCTTGTAGACAGTGTTAGGCCTCCAAGAGCAGAGGTTTGTAGAACAGCAGCAAGTTTCCCTTAAGTGGATCACCCAAGGTTTATCGAACTCAGGGAGGAAGAGGTCAAAGATATCCCTCTCAAGAAACCCTGCAATCACGATACAAGAAGTCTCTTGTGTCCCCAACACACCCAATGCACTTGTCAGATGTATAGGTGCACTAGTTCGGCGAAGAGATAGTGAAATACAAGTGGTATGGATGAATATGAGTGGTAATAACAATCTGAATAAAATATGGCAGCAAGTAAGCATGCAACAAAACAGTAAACAAACGGAGATTCGATGTTTGGAAACAAGGCCTAGGGATCCTACTTTCACTAGTGGACACTTTCAACATTGATCACATAATAAAACCACTCTACACTCTCTTGTTGGATGATGAACACCACTAATTGTGTAGGGCTACAAGAGCACCTCAATGCCGGAGTTAACAAGCTCCACAACATTCAATGTTCATATTTAAATAACCTTAGAGTGCATGATAGACCAACGCAATTACACCGAGTACTAACATAGCATACTCACCGACACCGACAGACTATGAAAGGGGGAATAGATTGCATCAATACCATCATAGTAATAGTTAACTTCATAATCTACAAGAGATCACAATCATAAACTACGCCAAGTACTACACGATGCACACACTGTCACCATTACATCATGGAGGAGGAATAGTCTACTTTAATAACATCACTAGAGTAGCACATAGATGATATTCAACTAGATCACAAAGAGAGAGATGAACCACATAGCTTCAGCAGAACCCTCAGCCCCGGGGGTGAATTACTCCCTCCTCATCATGGAGACAGCGATGGCGGTGAAGATGGCGGTGGAGATGGCGGTGGAGATGACTCCGGGGGCAATTCCCCATCCCGGCAGGGTGCCGGAACAGAGACTTCTGTCCCCGAATTGGAGTTTCGCGATGGTGGCGGCTCTGGAAGGTTTTCTTGGGTTTCGTCAATCCGTGTAGGGTTTTCGAGACGGAGACCTTAAGTAGGCGGAAGGGCAGCCTCGGAGGGGCCCTGGTGGGCCCACACACTAGGGGGGCACGCCCCACCCCTTGGCCACGCCGCCCTGGCGTGTGGGCCCCCCTGGCTCCTCTCCGGTACTTCTTCGATTCTCTGGAACCTTCCGGGAAAAATAAGGTGCTGGGCGTTGATTTCGTCCGATTCCGAGAATATTTCCTTACTAGGATTTCTGAAACCAAAAACAGCAGAAAACAAGAACTGGCACTTCGGCATCTCGTCAATAGGTTAGTTCCGGAAAATGCATCAAAACGATATAAAGTGTGAATAAAACATGTAGGTATTGTCATAAAACTAGCATGGAACATCAGAAATTATAGATACATTTGAGACGTATCAGAAGCCACTAGTCCATTAGTGAAAGTTGCTCAACAAGATTGAAAGATAAAACACCACATACTTCCTCATGAGCTATAAAACATTGCCACAAATAAGAGGTAATAACTTTTGAATTGTTTAAAGGTAGCACATGAAGTATTTACTTGGAATGGCAGGGAAATACCACATAGTAGGTAGTTATGGTGGACAGTGATGGCATAGGTTTGGTTTAAGGGTTTGGATGCACGAGAAGCATTCCCTCTCGGTACAGGTCTTTGGCTAGCAAGGTTGATTAGCAAGCATAAGAGTTGAGGGAAACAAACAAATATACATGTGATAGAAACAATCATGCATCTTCCTTGTAAGCACAAACAATTTTAACTTCAGAATACTAAACTAGGAACTAACAAGAAAGATAATGGAATAACATATCTACATGTATTTCCTCTTTTCTACTTAAACTCAAAGTGTTGTTGCTATTGACCAATGCTAAGTTTGCCAAAACCAAATAGCTTTACTCAATGCTCCCAAAGTGAGACCAATACTAACAACAAGATCAATCATATAATAGAGATTGCAAACTAAAATAAGATGTGCAATATGTAAATGATAAGACTTCTCATTAATATTCCATAACGATAACTCACACCAAGGGATACATAGATAACCAAGTAAAGAGAGATACTTCCATACCGCAACACATCTTATATGATAACTTCCCTACTCATGATATGACACTACTTGATAGTAGAAATGTAAAAGATAGTGATGATGTGATGATGTGATACCGCGGCACTCCCCCAAGCTTGGAACAAACCAAGGGGGTGCCAATACCAATGATGAATTACTCCTTCGGCGGTGATAGTGGTGGCACGTTCCTGCGATTCTTAAAGATCTCCTTCAGCTTCAGCTTCTCAGTTTGGCAGTTCTGCACTAAGACTCGAAGATATTCATTGTTATCCAAAGATGGCGGTGGTGGCCTTGTGATGGGAATTGAGTGATATTCCAGCACTCTGCGAAGTCGGTTGTTCTCCTCCTGAAGTATCTCCACTTCCCTTCTCAGAGCACGGTATTGATCACAAAACTCATCGGTAACCCGTAGTGCTTCCTCCACAGCAGGGAAAGAGCTGAGGCTAAGAGCAGGCGGTAGAGGTCCCTGCAAGTTATGAGAAAAAGAACGTCTAGTGTTAACCGATCCCACCAAGATTGGCTTACTCCCCACAGTTTGCCGCTTTCTTTTTATTGATGACATCTCCTTCACTTCCTCCTTAAATTATTCTTTCAACTCGAGATTCTGAATATCGAGACCATGGTGCTTCTAGATCAAAAACAGATCCTGGCAGAAAACAGCTCGAAACAAAACGCGACGAGAAAACGATATACGGACCTCCAGGGGTCCGGGGGATTATATAACAGAAATTTTCACGTCAGAAGGAAAGTACCAGGTCGAACCAGAGTCGGAGAGGGACAGCGAGGGGCTCTCCTCATAGGGAGGCGCGGCTAGGCTGGGGCCCGCGCCAGCCTATGGGGGCACTCCCTCGCGCGTCTCCTCCACTCAGTTTCGATCTCGTAATTTTTCATATTTTCCGAAAATAGCAAAAACATTGTTCGAAAGTTAAACGTAGACTTTTTATTACTAGTACTGTTACCTATTCAAAGTCGAACTCCGCAGAACTGTCAATTTGGCCTTTGATGAAAGCTTCCGGAGTCACCACTCGAATAACATCAACATCTTCATTATAAGAATCACCAGAGATATAATGCTTGAGTCTTTGTCCATTCACCACTTGTGTGGCATTACCTTGCAGAGAACTAATTTTAATTGCCCCTGAACGATACACCTCCACAATGACATATGGTCCTTCCCATTTTAAGAGTAATTTCCCTGCAAAAAATCTGAGACGAGACCGATACAATAAAACTTTATCTCCAACATTAAATTCTCTTTTGATAATTCTTCTATCATGCCATTTCTTAACTTTCTATTTAAAGATTTTAGCATTTTCATAAGCTTTACTTCTCCATTCATCTAAAGAACTCAATTGTAGCAATCTTTTCTTACCAGCAAGTTTAGGATGTTTATTTAGTTCTCTTACAGCCCAATAAGCTTTGTGCTCTAGTTCTAAAGGTAAATGACAAGCTTTCCCATAAACCATTTTATACGGTGACATACCCATTGGATTTTTATAAGCAGTTCTATAAGCCCATAGTGCTTCCTTCAATTTAATAGCCCAGTTCTTTCTAGATTTATTAACAGTCTTTTGCAAGATAGATTTAATCTCTCTATTTGATAATTCTACTTGCCCACTAGTTTGAGGATGATAAGCGGAAGCAATTCTATGATTAATACCATATTTAGCAAGAGTTTTTCTAAAACCACCATGAATAAAATGAGAACCTCCATCAGTCATAAGATATCTAGGAACTCCAAATCTAGGAAAAATATTATCTAAAAGCATTCTTAAAGAGGTCTCACCATCAACACTCTTTGTGGGTATGGCTTCCACCCATTTAGTAACATAATCAACAGCGACAAGTATATGAGTGTTACCTTGTGAAGAAGGGAAATGACCCATGAAGTCAAATCCCCAACAATCGAATGGTTCAATAACAGGAGTATAATTCATAGGCATTTCATTGCGTCTGGAGATATTACCAACCCTTTGACATTCATCACAAGATAAAATAAAATTTCTTGCATCTTTGAAGAGAGTTGGCCAATAGAAACCTGATTGTATAACCTTTTGCGCGGTTCTATCTCCGGCGTGATGTCCTCCATAAAAACTACCATGACACTTACTCAATATCTCTTGTTGTTCATATTCGGGAACACATCTTCGCAGAATACCATCCACTCCTTCTTTATATAAGTGTGGGTCATCCCAAAAATAATGCCTCAAGTCATTAAAGAATTTCCTCCTTTGCTGAGCTGAAAAGGTTGGAGGCAAGTCCTTGGATACAATAAAGTTAGCATAATCAGCGTACCAAGGACTATCTCGCGAGCTCACCTTTATTACAGCCAATTGTTCATTTGGAAAACTATCATTAACAGGAACAGGATCATAAGCAATATGTTCTAATCTAGACAAATTATCAGCAACAGGATTATCAACACCTTTCCTATCTATAATATGCAAATCAAATTCTTGCAAAAGAAGCACCCATCTAATAAGCCTTGGCTTAGCATCTTTCTTTTCCATAAGGTATCTAATTGCAGCATGATCAGTATGAATCTTAACTTTCGAATCAACAATATAGGATCTAAACTTGTCACAAGCAAAGACTACAGCTAATAATTCTTTTTCAGTTGTTGCATAATTTCTTTGAGCAGACATCAAGAGTTTTGCTAGCATAATGAATAACATTCAATTTTTTATCTACTCGCCGACCAAGAACAGCGCCTACAAGCAAAATCACTAGCATCACACATAATTTCAAAAGGTAGGTTCCAATCGGGAGGTTCAACTACAAGAGCAGTTGTTAAGGCTTTCTTTAGAGTTTCAAAAGCTTCCTTACAATCATCATCAAAAACAAAAGGTACATCTTTTTGAAGAAGATTAGTAAGAGGCTTTGAAATCTTGGAGAAATCTTTAATAAATCTCCTATAAAACCCAAGCATGACCAAGAACACTACGAATACCTTTAACATCCCTAGGATAGGGCATCTTCTCAATTGCTTCAACTTTAGCTCTATCAACTTCAATACCTCTCTCGGAAATTTTATGTCCCAATACAATTCCTTCATTAGCCATAAAGTGGCATTTCTCCCAATTAAGAACAAGGTTAGTTTCTTCACATCTCTGCAAAACTTTATCAAGGTTTCACAAGCAATTATCAAAAGAATTCTGATACGTCTCCGACGTATCGATAATTTCTTATGTTCCATGCCACATTATTGATGATATCTACATGTTATATGCATATTTTATGTCATATTTATGCATTTTCTGGAACTAACCTATTAACAAGATGCCGAAGTGCCGGTTCTCGTTTTACTGCTGTTTTTGGTTTCACAAATCCTAGTAACGAAATATTCTCGGAATTGGACGAAATCAACGCCCAGGTTCCTATTTTGCCCTGAAGCATCCAGAACACCCGAGAGTCGCCAGAGGGGGGCCACACAGGCCCCAGGTGATAGGCCGGCGCGGCCCAGGCCCTGGCCACGCCGCCTTATGGTGTCGTCGCCCCGTTTACCCTCCGACTCCGCCTCTTCGCCTATATAAAGGTCCCAGACCTAAAACCTCGATACGGAAAAGCCACGGTACGAGAAACCTTCCAGAGCCGCCGCCATCGCGAAGCCAAGATCTGGGGGACAGGAGTCTCTGTTCCCGGCACGCCGCCGGGACGGGGAAGTGCCCCGGAAGGCTTCTCCATCGACACCACCGCCATCTCCATCAACGCTGCTGTCTCCCATGAGGAGGGAGTAGTTCTCCATCGAGGCTCGGGGCTGTACCGGTAGCTATGTGGTTAATCTCTCACCTATGTACTTCAATACAATGATCTCATGAGCTGCTTTACATGATTGAGATCCATATGATGAGCTTTGTATCGCTACTAGTTGTGTGCTACTCATGTGATGTTATTAAAGTAGTCTATTCCTCCTGCATGGTGTAAAGGTGACTAGTGTGTGCACCGTGTGGTTCTTGTCGTAGGCTATGATCATGATCTCTTGTAGATTATGAAGTTAACTTTACTATGATGATATTGATGCGATCTATTCCTCCTTTCATAGTGTGAAGGTTACGGTGTGCATGCTATGTTAGTACTTGGTTTAGTTGTGTTGATCTGTCATGCACTCTAAGGTTATTTAAATATGAACATTGAATTGTGGAGCTTGTTAACTCCGGCATTGAGGGTTCGTGTAATCCTACGCAATGGTGTTCATCATCCAACAAGAGTGTAGAGTATGCATTTATCTATTCTCGTTATGTGATCAAAGTTGAGAGTGTCCACTAGTGAAAGTCTAATCCCTAGGCCTTGTTCCTAAATACTGTTATCGCTGCTTGTTTACTGTTTTACTGCGTTACTACTGGCTGCGTTACTATCGCTTGTTTACTGTCCTGGGCAAAGCACTTTTATGGTGCCGTTACTACTGCTCATATTCATTCATATCACTTGTATTTCACTATCTCTTCGCCGAACTAGTGCACCTATTAGGTGTGTTGGGGACATAAGAGACTTCTTGCTTTGTGGTTGCATGGTTGCATGAGAGGGATATCTTTGACCTCTTCCTCCCTGAGATCGATAAACCTTGGGTGATCCACTTAAGGGAAACTTGCTGCTGTTCTACAAACCTCTGCTCTTGGAGGCCCAACACTGTCTACAAGAATAGATGCACCCGTAGACATCAAGCTATTTTCTGGCGCCGTTGCCGGGGAGGAAAGGTAAAAGGTACTCACACTCCGGATCTCGGCTACTAAGCTATTTTCGCCGTTGTAAGTACTCGAAGCTATTTCCTTTAGATCCTCCAATTGCATCTTTTTGTTTCTTGTTTACACTAGTTTGGCATAATGGACAACAATGAGCTTCTTATTCTATTTCCTGATTTAAGACATGGATGGTTTGATGCGAAAATTAAAAAACCCATGGAACATATTAGTATGAACACTTTGAATACCATTGTTGCTAATGATATAGAAAGTTCTAAGCTTGGGGAAGCTGGTTTTCATGATCTTTTTAGTCCACCAAGCATTGAGGAGGAAATTTACTTTGATGATACTTTGCCTCCTATTTATGATGATTATAATGATATTGGTCTTTTAGTACCGCCTGTTATGGAGGATAAATTTGATTATGATTACAATATGCCTCCTATATTTGATGATGAGAATAATGATGATAGCTACTTTGTTGAATTTGCTCCCACTATTACTGATAAAATTGACTATGCCTATGTGGAGAGTAATAATTTTATGCATGAGACTCATGATAAGAATGCTTTATATGATAGTTATATTGTTGAGTTTGCTCATGTTGCTACTGAAAGTTATTATGAGAGAGGAAAATATGGTTGTAGAAATTTTCATGTTACTAAAACACCTCTCTATGTGCTGAAATTTTTGAAGCTACACTTGTTTTATCTTCCTATGCTTCTCACTTTGCTCTTCATGAACTTGTTTATTTACAAGATTCCTATGCATAGGAAGCATGTTAGACTTAAATGTGTTTTGAATTTGACTTTTGATGCTCTCTTTTGCTTCAAGTACTATTTCTTGCGAGTGCATCATTAAAACTGCTGAGCCCATCTTAATGGCTATAAAGAAAGAACTTCTGGGGAGATAACCCATGTGTTTATTTTGCTACAGTACTTTTATTTTGTATTTGAGTCTTGGAAGTTGTTACTACTGTACAACCTCTCCTTATCTTAGTTTTGTTGCATTGTTGTGCCAAGTAAAGTCTTTGATAGTAAGGTTCATACTAGATTTGGATTACTCGCGTGAAACAGATTTCTTGCTGTCACGAATCTGGGCCTAATTCTCTGTAGGTAACTCAGAAAATTATGCCAATTTACGTGAGTGATCCTCAGATATGTACGCAACTTTCATTCAATTTGATCATTTTCATCTGAGCAAGTCTTGTGCCATTTTAAAATTCGTCTTTACGGACTGTTCTGTTTTGACAGATTCTGCCTTTTATTTCGCATTGCCTCTTTTGCTGTGTTAGATGGATTTCTTTGTTCCATTACCTTCCAGTAGCTTTGTGCAATGTCCAGAAGTGTTAAGAATGATTGTGTCACCTCTGAACATGTGAGTTTTTGATTATGCACTAACCCTCTAATGAGTTTGTTTTGAGTTTGGTGTGGAGGAAGTTTTCAAGGGTCAAGAGAGGAGGATGATATACTATGATCAAGAAGAGTGAAAAGTATAAGCTTGGGGATGCCCCGGTGGTTCACCCCTGCATATTTCAAGAAGACTCAAGCATCTAATCTTGGGGATGCCCAAGGCATCCCCTTCTTCATCGACAACTTATCAGGTTTCTTCTCTTGAAACTATATTTTTATTCGGCCACATCTTATGTACTTTACTTGGAGCGTCTATGTGCTTTTGTTTTTGTTTTTGTTTGAATAAATGCTTGTGTGGGAGAGAGACACGCTCCGCTGGTTCGTATGAACACATGTGTTCTTAGCTTTTAATGTTCATGGCGAAGGTTAAAACTGCTTCGTTCATTTTTATATGGTTGGAAACGGAAAATGCTACATATAGTAATTGGTAAAATGTCTTGGATAATGTGATACTTGGCAATTGTTGTGCCCATGTTTAAGCTCTTGCATCATATACTTTGCACCTATTAATGAAGAAACACCTAGAGCTTGCTAAAATTTGGTTTGCATATTTGGTCTCTCTAAAGTCTAGATAATTTCTAGTATTGAGTTTTGAACAACAAGGAAGACGGTGTAGAGTCTTATAATGTTTTCAATATGTCTTTTATGTGAGTTTTGCTGCACCGGTTCATCCCTGTGTTTGTTTCAAATAGCCTTGCTAGCCTAAGCCTTGTATCGAGAGGGAATACTTCTCATGCATCCAAAAACCTTGAGCCAACCACTATGTCATTTGTGTCCACCATACCTACCTACTACATTGTATTTCTCCGCCATTCCAAAGTAAATTGCTTGAGTTCTACATTTAAATAATTCAAAATTTATCACCTCTGATTTGTGTCAATGTTTTATAGCTCATGGGGAAGTATGTGGTGTTTTATCTTTCGATCTTGTCATTTACTTCTGACAGACTTTCACAATGGACTAGTGGCACATCCGCTTATCCAATAATTTTGCAAAAAGAGCTGGCAATGGGATTCCCAGCCCCAATTAATTAACTTTCATTAATAATTCTCTTCACATGTTTTGCTCTGATTCATCAGTAAGCAACTTAATTTTGCAAATAGACACTCCTTCATGGTATGTGATTGTTGGAAGGCACCCGAGGATTCGGTTAGCCATGGCTTGTGTAAGCAAAAGGTTGGGAGGAGTGTCATCCATAAATAATGAAACTAAAGTACCTGTGTAAACAAAAGAGAAGAGGGATGATCTACCTTGCTGGTAGAGATAACGTCCTTCATGGGAGCCGCTCTTGAAAGTCTGGTTGATGAGGTAGTTAGAGTGCCCACTACCATTCGTTGACAACAACAAACACCTCTCAAAATTTTACTTTTATGCTCTCTTTATGTTTTCAAAACCAAAGCTCTAGCACAAATATAGCAATCAATGTTTTCCTCTTTGAAGGACCTTTCTTTTACTTTTATGTTGAGTCAGTTCACCTATTCCTCTCCACCTCAAGAAGCAAACACTTGTGTGAACTGTGCATTGATTCCTACATACTTGCATATTGCACTTGTTATATTACTTTACATTGACAAGTATCCATGAGATATACATGTTATAAGTTGAAAGCAACCGCTGAAACTTAATCTTCTTTTGTGTTGCTTCAATACCTTTACTTTGATTTATTGCTTTACGAGTTAACTCTTATGCAAGACTTATTGATGCCTGTCTTGAAAGTGCTATTCATGAAAAGTCATTGTTTTATGATTCAGTTGTTTACTCATGTCATTACCATTGTTTTGATTGCTGCATTCATTACATATGTTTACAATATGATCAAGTTTATGATGGCATGTCACTCTAGAAATTATCTTTGTTATCGTTTACCTGCTCGGGACGAGCAGAAACTAAGCTTGGGGATGCTGATACGTCTCCGACGTATCGATAATTTCTTATGTTCCATGCCACATTATTGATGATATCTACATGTTATATGCACATTTTATGTCATAATTATGCATTTTCTGGAACTAACCTATTAACAAGATGCCGAAGTGCCAGTTCCTGTTTTCTGCTGTGTTTGGTTTCAGAAATCCTAGTAACGAAATATTCTCGGAATTGGACGAAATCAACGCCCAGGTTCCTATTTTGCCCGGAAGCATACAGAACACCCGAGAGTCGCCAGAGGGGGGCCACACAGGCCCCAGATGATAGGCCGGCGTGGCCCAGGCCCTGGCCGCGCCGCCTTATGGTGTCGTCGCCCCGTTTACCCTCCGACTCCGCCTCTTCGCCTATATAAAGGTCCCAGACCTAAAACCTCGATACGGAAAAGCCACGGTACGAGAAACCTTCCAGAGCCGCCGCCATCACGAAGCCAAGATCTGGGGGACAGGAGTCTCTGTTCCAGCACGCCGCCGGGACGGGGAAGTGCCCCCGGAAGGCTTCTCCATCGACACCACCGCCATCTCCATCAACGCTGCTGTCTCCCATGAGGAGGGAGTAGTTCTCCATCGAGGCTCGGGGCTGTACCGGTAGCTATGTGGTTAATCTCTCTCCTATGTACTTCAATACAATGATCTCATGAGCTGCTTTACATGATTGAGATCCATATGATGAGCTTTGTAACGCTACTAGTTGTGTGCTACTCATGTGATGTTATTAAAGTAGTCTATTCCTCCTGCATGGTGTAAAGGTGACTAGTGTGTGCACCGTGTGGTTCTTGTCGTAGGCTATGATCATGATCTCTTGTAGATTATGAAGTTAACTATTACTATGATGGTATTGATGCGATCTATTCCTCCTTTCATAGTGTGAAGGTTACGGTGTGCATGCTATGTTAGTACTTGGTTTAGTTGTGTTGATCTGTCATGCACTCTAAGGTTATTTAAATATGAACATTGAATTGTGGAGCTTGTTAACTCCGGCATTGAGGGTTCGTGTAATCCTACGCAATGGTGTTCATCATCCAACAAGAGTGTAGAGTATGCATTTATCTATTCTGTTATGTGATCAAAGTTGAGAGTGTCCACTAGTGAAAGTCTAATCCCTAGGCCTTGTTCCTAAATACTGTTATCGCTGCTTGTTTACTGTTTTACTGCGTTACTATTGCTGCGTTACTACTGCTTGTTTACTGTCCTGGGCAAAGCACTTTTCTGGTGCCGTTACTACTGCTCATATTCATTCATATCACTTGTATTTCACTATCTCTTCGCCGAACTAGTGCACCTATTAGGTGTGTTGGGGACACAAGAGACTTCTTGCTTTGTGGTTGCAGGGTTGCATGAGAGGGATATCGTTGACCTCTTCCTCCCTGAGATCGATAAACCTTGGGTGATCCACTTAAGGGAAACTTGCTGCTGTTCTACAAACCTCTGCTCTTGGAGGCCCAACACTGTCTACAAGAATAGAAGCACCCGTAGACATCAAATTCCCATAGACAGAAAAATCATCCATGAATACCTCTACAATATTCTCACAAAAGCCATGAAAAATAGCAGACATGCATCTTTCAAAAGTAGCAGGAGCATTACATAAACCAAAAGGCATACATCTATAAGCATAAGTTCCATAGGGACAAGTGAAAGTGGTTTTCTCTTGATCTTTAGTTTTAACCGCAATTTGTGAAAACCCAGAATAACCATCAAGAAAGCAAAAAATGAGTATTTTTAGACAACCTTTCTAACATTTGATCAATAAAAGGTAAAGGGTAATGATCTTTCTTAGTAACTTTATTAACTTTTCGATAATCAATGCACATTCTATACCCTTCAACTACTCTTTGAGGGATGAGCTCATCATTATCATTAGGCACAACAGTCATTCCTCCTTTCTTAGGAACACAATGCACAGGACTAACCCATCTACTATCAGCAATAGGATATATAATACCAGCTTCAAGAAGTTTTAATACCTCATTCCTTAGCACATCCTTCATCTTAGGAATTAGACGACGCTGATGTTCAACAACAGGCTTTGCATCATCTTCCATGTTGATAACATGTTGGCAAATAGAGGGAGAAATCCCCTTCAAGTCATCAAGAGTGTAGCCAATAGCTCCTCGGTGTTTCTTCAATATTTCCAATAACCTTTCTTCCTCAAAATCGAAAGCTTAGAACTAATAATAACAGGATATATTTTCTTATCATCAATATGAGCATACTTAAGATTATCGAGCAACGGTTTTAAATCAAAAACAGGATCTTCCTTTGGTGGTGGTGTTGTACCTAAATCTTCAACCGGCAAGTCATGTTTAAGAATAGGTTGACGAAGGAAAATTTCATCAAGCTCATTCCTTTCTTCCCTAAAGACTTCACTCTCACTATCCTCCAAATGTTGTTGCAAAGGATTATTAGGAGCAAGAGCAATAGACGCACACTGTTCAACTCTAAAATCATTATTAGGCAGATCAGCTTTATAAGGAGTTTTGGCAAATTTAGAGAAATTAAACTCATAAGATTCACCAGCAAATTTAGTCACAATTTTTTCCTTCTTGCAATCTATAACAGCTCCACAAGTATTTAGAAAAGGTCTACCAAAAATGATAGGACAAGACTTACTAGCAGCAGAACCAAGTACCAAAAAGTCAGCAGGATATTTAATCTTACCACATAGAACTTCCACATCTCGAACAATACCAATAGGAGAGATAGTTTCTCTATTAGCTAGCCGAATAACCACATCAATATCTTCAAGTTCACAAGAACCAATTTCATGCATGATCTCCGTATAAATCTCATAAGGAATGGCGCTAATACTTGCACCAATGTCGCATAAACCATAATAACAATGATCACCAATTCTAACAGAGAGCATAGGAACACTAGCTTTCCTAGACTTATTAGGATGCGAAACAATATTAGAAGCATCTTCACAAAAAATAATATGACCATCTTCTACATTTTCGGTCACAAGATCTTTAACTATTGCAATAGCAGGTTCAACCTTTATTTGTTCTTCAGGTTCTATAGGTTTCTTTACACTTTTATTAACCGCACTAGTTATAACAGAATACTCCTTCATTTTAGCAGGGAAAGGAGTTTTTTCAATGTAAGCTTCGGGAAGAATATGTTCAACAGTTTCAATTATAGCACATTTATTTATAGATGGATCAGTTTTATCTTTATACGGTTCATGATACTTATCAAAATTATTCCTAGGCAATTCAAAGTGAGAGGCAAAAGCTTTATAAAAATTTGCAACGACTTGAGAATTAAGACCATAAGTAGCACTCATATTACGAAATTTATCGAGTATCCATAAAAACTTCAATGCATTTATAATCATAGTTTATACTCGACTCTCTATCTTTGTCGTTCTCCCATCCTTCGGTATTCTCCTCGGGTCCGATCAAGAAGGTCCCTTTTAAACTCTTCTTTGTTGCGTGTAAATGATCCAGAACAAGAAGTATCCAAGCAAAGTCTTATCTTGAAAAGACAAGTCTTGCATAGAAATTATCAATAATAATATTCCCAGGAAGCTCATGAATGGGGAATTTGAGCATTAAAGACTTCAATCTCCCCATTCTTGGCAATACTCTCTCCATCATGAGGCCAGAAATTATATATGCGGTTCCGATCTTTGTGAATTTCACTCGGATGATAGAATTTGGAATAGAATAAAGGCACAATGCCCTCCCAATCAAGAGAATCCCTATTCTTCAGCAATTTATACCAGTGCGCTGCTTTACCAGACAGCGATATAGAGAATAGTTTCTTCCTAACTTCATCCATAGCAATACCTCCACATTTGAATAACCCGCATAATTCATGTAAAAACAGTAAATGATCACCAGGATGTATAGTTCCATCCCCTTGATAGCGGTTAGCCACAACACGTTCAATAATTTTCATAGGTAATTTGTATGGAACCTCTTTCTCACCTGGCGCCTCATCCACTACCTTTGCAGTTGTAGTAGATTTTCCAAAGAGGAATTCAAGAGAAGACCTCTCCATAATGAATTGTAGCAGCAGGCAGAAATAAAAACAGCACGTACAGTAAAAGTTTCCCTTACCAATTCCACTTACCAATAGCGCTTCACTCCCCGGCAACGGAGCCAGAAAATAGTCTTGATGACCCACAAGTATAGGGGGTGTATCGTAGTATTTTCAATAAATAAGAGTGTCGAACCCAACGAGGAGCAGAAGGTGTTGACAAGTAGTTTCGATGAAGGATTCACTGTAAATGCTCATAGACAAGTATTCAGGGGGGTTTTATATAGCAGATGAATAAAGTACAAGTAAGTAAAATGCGAGAGTAATAATTGCAGCGAGTGGCCCAATCCTTTTTAGCACAAAGGACAAGCCGGTTTGTTTACTTATAATGACCAAACGTTCTTGAGGACACACGGGAATTTAGTCTAGTGCTTTCGCTTCATATAGCTGATTAATCTTCATTGTTTTGATAAGTGTTGTGTGGGTGAACCTATGCTAATGCACCGACCTTCCTAGGACTAATACATACTTGTGATTATACCCCTTGCAAGTATCCGCAAATACAAGAAAGTAATTAAGATAAATCTGACCACAGCCTTAAACTCTAAGATCCTGCTATCCCTCCTGCATCGATATACCAATGGGGGTTCAGGTTTCTTTCACTCCGGCAACCCCGCAATTAGCAAACGAATACAAGATGTATTCCCCTAGGCCCATAAAGGTGAAGTATCATGTAGTCGACGTTCACATGAGACCACTAGAAGAATAACACCACAACTTAAATATCATAACATTGAATATTACCCAACATACTTCACTACTAACATTTAGACTTCACCCATGTCCTCAAGAACTAAACGAACTACTCACGAGACATCATATGGAACATGATCAGAGGTGATATGATGATGAATAACAGTCTGAACATAAACCTTGGTTCAATGGTTTCACTCAATAGCATCAATAACAAGGAGTAATCAATACGGCCGGGAGAGTTTCCCCTACCAAACAATCAAGATTCAACCCTAGATGTTACAGCGGTGACGAGGTGCAGCGGTAGAGATGGCGGTAATGATGATGGAGATGATGGTGATGATGATCCCAATGATGTCCAGCTCGATGACGGTGACGATGGCGTCGATTTCCCCCTCCGGGAGGGAATTTCCTCGGCGGATCTCAGCCTGCTGATGGCGTGTAACTCACACGTTCGTTGGGAACCCCAAGAGGAAGGTATGATGCGCACAGCAGCAAGTTTTCCCTTAGAAAGAAACCAAGGTTTATCGAACCAGGAGGAGCCAAGAAGCACGTTGAAGGTTGATGGCGGCGGGATGTAGTGCGGCGCAACACCGGAGATTCCGGCGCCAACGTGGAACCCGCACAACACAACCAAAGTACTTTGCCCCAACGAAACGAGTGAGGTTGTCAATCTCACCGGCTTGCTGTAACAAAGGATTAACCGTATTGTGTGGAAGATGATTGTTTGCAAGAAAACAAGTAAAGAACAAGTATTGCAGACAGATTTGTATTTCAAGTACAAAAGAATGGACCGGGGTCCACAGTTCACTAGAGGTGTCTCTCCCATAAGATAAAAGCATGTTGGGTGAACAAATTACGGTCGGGCAATTGACAAATAGAGAGGGCATAACAATGCACATACATGTCATGATAAATATAGTGAGATTTAATTGGGCATTACGACAAAGTACATAGACCGCCATCCAAATGCATCTATGCCTAAAAAGTCCACCTTCAGGTTATCATCCGAACCCCTTCCAGTATTAAGTTGTAAAACAACGGACAATTGCATTAAGTATGGTGCGTAATGTAATCAACAACTACATCCTTAGACATAGCATCAATGTTTTATCCCTAGTGGCAACAACAATCCACAACCTTAGAACTTTCTCGTCATCGTCCCAGATATCAATGGAGGCATGAACCCACTATCGAGCATAAATACTCCCTCTTGAAGTTAAGAGCAAAAACTTGGCCAGAGCCTCTACTAATAACGGAGAGCATGCAAGATCATAAACAACACATAGGTAATAACTTGATAATTAACATAACATAGTATTCTCTATCCATCGGATCCCGACAAACACAACATATAGTATTACGGATAGATGATCTTGATCATGTTAGGCAGCTCACAAGATCCAACAATGAAGCAAAATGAGGAGAAGACAACCATCTAGCTACTCGCTATGGACCCATAGTCCAGGGGTGAACTACTCACTCATCACTCCGGAGGCGACCATGGCGGTGAAGAGTCCTCCGGGAGATGAATCCCCTCTCCGGCAGGGTGCCGGAGGAGATCTCCGTGAATCCCCCAAGATGGGATTGGCGGCGGCGGCGTCTCTGGAAGGTTTTCCGTATCGTGGCTCTCGGTACTGGGGGTTTCGCGACGGAGGCTTTAAGTAGGCAGAAGGGCAACGTGGGGGGCCACACGAGGGCCCCACACCACAGGTCGGCGCGACCAGGGCCTGGGCCGCGCCGCCCTATGGTGGCGGCACCTCGTGGCCCCACTTCGACTCCTCTTCGGTCTTCTGGAAGCTTCGTGGCAAAATAGGACCCTGGGCTTTGGTTTCGTCCAATTCCGAGAATATTTCGTTACTAGGATTTCTGAAACCAAAAACAGCAGAAAACAAGAATCGGCTCTTCGGCATCTTGTTAATAGGTTAGTTCCGTAAAATGCACGAATATGACATAAAGTGTGCATAAAACATGTAGATATCATCAATAATGTGGCATGGAACATAAGAAATTATCGATACGTCGGAGATGTATCAGCATCCCCAAGCTTAGTTCCGCTCGTCCCGAGCGAGGTAAAACGATAACAAAGATAATTTCTGAAGTGACATGCCAACATAACCTTGATCATACTATTTGTAAACATATGTAATGAATGCAGCGATCAAAACAATGGTAATGACATGAGTAAACAAGTGAATCATAAAGCAAAGACTTTTCATGAATAGTACTTCAAGACAAGCATCAATAAGTCTTGCATAAGAGTTAACTCATAAAGCAATAAATCAAAGTAAAGGTATTGAAGCAACACAAAGGAAGATTAAGTTTCAGCGGTTGCTTTCAACTTGTAACATGTATATCTCATGGATAATTGTCAACATAGAGTAATATAACAAGTGCAATATGCAAGTATGTAGGAATCAATGCACAGTTCACACAAGTGTTTGCTTCTTGAGGTGGAGAGAAATAGGTGAACTGACTCAACATAAAAGTAAAAAAGAATGGTCCTTCAAAGAGGAAAGCATCGATTGCTATATTTGTGCTAGAGCTTTTATTTTGAAAACATGAAACAATTTTGTCAACGGTAGTAATAAAGCATATGAGTTATGTAAATTATATCTTACAAGTTGCAAGTCTCATGCATAGTATACTAATAGTGCCCGCACCTTGTCCTAATTAGCTTGGACTACCTGGATCATTGCAATACACATGTTTTAACCAAGTGTCACAATGGGGTACCTCCATGCCGCCCGTACAAAGGTCTAAGGAGAAAGCTCGCATTTTGGATTTCTCGCTTTTGATTATTCTCAACTTAGACATCCATACCGGGACAACATGGACAACGAGATAATGGACTCCTCTTTAATGCATAAGCATGTGGCAACAATTATTATTCTCATATGAGATTGAGGATATATGTCCAAAACTCGAAACTTCCACCATGATTCATGGCTTTAGTTAGCGGCCAATGTTCTTCTCTAACAATATGCATGCTCCAACCATTAAGGTGGTAGATCTCTCTTACTTCAGACAAGACGGACATGCATAGCAACTCACATGATATTCAACCAAGAATAGTTGATGGCGTCCCCGTAAACATGGTTATCGCACAACAAGCAACTTAATAAGAGATAAAGTGCATAAGTACATATTCAATACCACAATAGTTTTTAAGCTATTTGTCCCATGAGCTATATATTGTAAAAGTGAATGATGGAATTTTAAAGGTAGCACTCAAGCAATTTACTTTGGAATGGCGGAGAAATACCATGTAGTAGGTAGGTATGGTGGACACAAATGGCATAGTGGTTGGCTCAAGGATTTTGGATGCATGAGAAGTATTCCCTCTCGATACAAGGTTTAGGCTAGCAAGGTTATTTGAAACAAACACAAGGATGAACGGTGCAGCAAAACTCACATAAAAGACATATTGTAAACATTATAAGACTCTACACCGTCTTCCTTGTTGTTCAAAACTCAATACTAGATATTATCTAGACTCTAGAGAAACCAAATATGCAAACCAAATTAGCAAGCTCTAAGTGTTTCTTCATTAATGGGTGCAAAGTATATGATGCAAGAGCTTAAACATGAGCACAACAATTGCCAAGTTAAAATTATCCAAGACATTTTAGAATTACTACATGTAGCATTTTCCAATTCCAACCATATAACAATTTAACGAAGAAGAAACTTCGCCATGAACACTATGAGTAAAGCCTAAGGACATACTTGTCCATATGCTACAGCGGAGCGTGTCTCTCTCCCATACAGTGAATGCTAGGATCCATTTTATTCAAACAAAACAAAAACAAAAACAAACCGACGCTCCAAGCAAAGTGCACAAGATGTGGCCGAATAAAAATATAGTTTCGGGGAGGAACCCGATAATGTTGTCGATGAAGAAGGGGATGCCTTGGGCATCCCCAAGCTTAGACGCTTGAGGCTTCTTAGAATATGCAGGGGTGAACCACCGGGGCATCCCCAAGCTTAGAGCTTTCACTCTCCTTGATCATATTGTATCATACTCCTCTCTTGATCCTTGAAAACTTCCTCCACACCAAACTCGAAACAACTCATTAGAGGGTTAGTGCACAATAAAAATTAACATGTTCAGAGGTGACACAATCATTCTTAACACTTCTGGACATTGCATAAAGCTACTGGACATTAATGGATCATAGAAATTCATCCAACATAGCAAAAGAGGCAATGCGAAATAAAAGGCAGAATCTGTCAAAACAGAACAGTCCGTAAAGATGGATTTCATTAAGGCACCAGAATTGCTCAAATGAAAATACCCAAATTGAATGAAAGTTGCGTACATATCTGAGGATCACTCACGTAAATTGGCATAATTTTCTGAGTTACCTACAGAGAATTAGGCCCAGATTCGTGACAGCAAAGAAATCTGTTTCTCGCACAAGTAATCCAAATCTAGTATTCACTTTACTATCAAAGACTTTACTTGGCACAAAAAAACATAAAACTAAGATAAGGAGAGGTTGCTACAGTAGTAAACAACTTCCAAGACTCAAATATAAAACAAAAATACTGTAGTAAAAACATGGGTTGTCTCCCATAAGCGCTTTTCTTAACGCCTTTCAGCCTAGGCGCGAAAGTGTATATCAAGTGTTATCAATGGGTGGTGCATCTACAGCGGGGTTTGGAGTTTTCTCAACCATGCATAATATATTGGATACATAAGTTTCAGCGTCTCCCTTTTCATTAATCTTGGGCTTGCTACTCTCATCGAACAAATTTTCGAGAACAAGCCAAGCATAGTTATTTTCTAGTGCATCATTCATAGCTAGGAGTTTACATGGTATTGGTGCTTTGATCTCCCCACCATCATTAATATTATTAGTGTACCTTATTCTATCCATGTCCATTTTTTCAAGGAGACCAACAAAATTAGTATGAGAACCAAGCATATTAAATTTAGCAAAGACCTTTCTAGCCTCTCTTGCTAGACCACCAAATTCTCTAAGAAGGGTTTCTAAAACAAAATCTTTCTTTTCCCCCTCTTCCATATCACCGAGTGTAAGAAACATATGTTGGATTATAGGATTGAGATTAACAAATTTAGTTTTCAACATGCGAACTAAAGCAGCAGACAGCAATTTCATAAGTAGGAGCAAGTTCTACCAAGTGTCTATCTTCAAAATCTTCAACGGTACTAACATGACTCGAAAAATTCTTCTATATTGTTTCTCCCAATTATAGACCCGCGTCCTACCGGTATGTCTTTTGTGGTAAAATTAAAAGGAAACATGATGAATCAAGTAAAGTAAATGCAAGTAACTAATTTTTTTTTGTTTTTGATATAGAGTGCAAGACAGTAAATAAAGTAAAGCTAGCAACTAATTTTTTTGTGTTTTGATATAATGCAGCAAACAAAGTAGTAAATAAAATAAAGCAAGACAAAAACAAAGTAAAGAGATTGGGAAGTGGAGACTCCCCTTGCAGCGTGTCATGATCTCCCGGCAACGGCGCCGTAAAAGAGCTTGATGGCGTGTAACTCACACGTTCGTTGGGAACCCCAAGAGGAAGGTATGATGCGCACAGCAGCAAGTTTTCCCTCAGAAAGAAACCAAGGTTTATCGAACCAGGAGGAGCCAAGAAGCACGTTGAAGGTTGATGGCGGCGGATAGTGCGGCGCAACACCAGAGATTCCGGCGCCAACGTGGAACCTGCACAACACAACCAAAGTACTTTGCCCCAACGAAACAGTGAGGTTGTCAATCTCACCGGCTTGATGTAACAAAGGATTAACCGTATTGTGTGGAAGATGATTGTTTGCAAGAAAACAAGAAAGAACAAGTATTGCAAGCAGATTTGTATTTCAAGTATAAAAGAATGGACCGGGGTCCACAGTTCACTAGAGGTGTCTCTCCCATAAGATAAAAGCATGTTGGGTGAACAAATTACAGTCGGGCAATTGACAAATAGAGAGGGCATAACAATGCACATACATGTCATGATAAATATAGTGAGATTTAATTGGGCATTACGACAAAGTACATAGACCGCCATCCAGCTGCATCTATGCCTAAAAAGTCCACCTTCAGGTTATCATCCGAACCCCTTCCAGTATTAAGTTGTAAAACAACAGACAATTGCATTAAGTATGGTGCGTAATGTAATCAACAACTACATCCTTAGACATAGCATCAATGTTTTATCCCTAGTGGCAACAAGCAATCCACAACCTTAGAACTTTCCGTCACTCGTCCCGTATATCAATGGAGGCATGTACCCACTATCGAGCATAAATACTCCCTCTTGGAGTTAAGAGCAAAAACTTGGCCAGAGCCTCTACTAATAACGGAGAGCATGAAAGATCATAAACAACACATAGGTAATAACTTGATAATTAACATAACATAGTATTCTCTATCCATCGGATCCCGACAAACACAACATATAGTATTACAGATAGATGATCTTGATCATGTTAGGCAGCTCACAAGATCCAACAATGAAGCAAAATGAGGAGAAGACAACCATCTAGCTACTGCTATGGACCCATAGTCCAGGGGTGAACTACTCACTCATCACTCCGGAGGCGACCATGGCGGTGAAGAGTCCTCCGGGAGATGAATCCCCTCTCCGGCAGGGTGCCGGAGGAGATCTCCGGACTCCCCGAGATGGGATTGGTGGCGGCGTCTCCGGAAGGTTTTCCGTATCGTGGCTCTCGGCATCGGGGGTTTCGCGACGGAGGCTTTAAGTAGGCGTAAGGGCAACGTGGGGGCCACACGAGGGCCCCACACCACAGGTCGGCGCGGCCGGGGCTCGGGCCGCGCCGCCCTATGGTGGCGGCACCTCGTGGCCCCACTTCGACTCCTCTTCGGTCTTCTAGAAGCTTCGTGGCAAAATAGGACCCTGGGCGTTGATTTCGTCCAATTCCGAGAATATTTCGTTACTAGGATTTCTGAAACCAAAAACAGCAGAAAACAGAGAATCGACTCTTCGGCATCATGTTAATAGGTTAGTTCCAGAAAATGCACGAATATGACATAAAGTGTGCATAAAACATGCAGATAGCATCAATAATGTGGCATGGAACATAAGAAATTATCGATACGTCGGAGACGTATCACCTGCCAGAGAGCTCTTTTCTCTCTGGTGTTTTCCGCCCCGCAGAGGCGGCTATGACTCTTCGCGATTATTCTCTGGAGCTTAGGTTTTCGGGACGAAGAAGTACGCGAAGGAGAGGAGGCCAGAGGGGCTATGGGCCCCCTCCCCACAAGGCGGCGCGGCCAGGGCAGGGTCTGTGCCGGCCTATGGGGGGCCCATGGCGGCCCTCCTCGGCTCCTCCTTTTGGTTGTCTCCGTCTTCTGGAAAAATAAGATTTTCCGTGTAATTTCCGTCAATTGTTGATCTTCCGAAATATTGCATTCTGACGGTGCTTTTTCCAGCGAGAACTCGACTCCGGTGCGCGATTCTCCAATAATCATGAAACATGCAAAATAGATGAAATAACATAAGTATCATATCTAAATATGAAATATATCAATGAATAACAAGAAATTATGATATAAAATAGTGATGCAAAATGGACGTATCGTGGATGAGACCTCCTATCTCGTCCATCCTCTTTCGCTCTTGCTATTAGGATGGCTAGCTGATACGTCTCAAACGTATCTATAATTTCTTATGTTCCATGCTAGTTTTATGACAATACCTATATGTTTTATTCATACTTTATATCATTTTGATGCATTTTCCGGTACTAACCTATTAACAAGATGTCGAAGCGCCAGTTCCTGTTTTCTGCTGTTTTTGGTTTCGTAAATCCTACACAGGAAATATTCTCGGAATTGGACGAAACAAAAGCCAAACCTTCTATTTTACCGAGACGGACCCGAGAGCCGAGAAGTGCCGGAGGGGGCCCCACACCATACCTGGGCGCGGGCCCCTCCCTGGCCGCGCCCCAGGTGGGGAGGCCACCCCCTGGCTCCTCCGACTCCGCCCTTTCGCCTATATATTATGTCCGTCGCGAAAACCCTAAAAGAAGGGACGATATTCCACGAAGAGTTCTGTAGCCGCCGCCATCGCGAAGAAAAGTTTCGGGGGACAGAAGTCTCTGTTCCGGCACGCCGCCGGGACGGGGAATTGCCCCCGGAGTCATCTCCATCGACACCATCGCCATCTTCATCGCCGTTGATGTCTCCCATGATGAGGAGGGAGTAGTTCTCCCCCGAGGCTGAGGGCTCTCACCGGTAGCTATGTGGTTCATCTCTCTCTCCCATGGTGTGATCTTTATGTGATCATGAGCTTTGTATCACTATTAATTTATGTGCTACTCTAGTGATGTTATTAAAGTAGTCTATTCCTCCTCCATGATGTAAAGTTGACAGTAGTGTGCATCATGTAGTACTTGGCATAGGTTATGATTGTAATCTCTTGTAGATTATGAAGTTGACTATTACTATGATAATATTGATGTGATCTATTCCCCCTTTCATAGCTATTGTTGACAGTGTGTATGCTATGTTAGTACTCGGTCTAAATTGCATTGGTATTATCTTGGATTATGATTTGATGAGGATATCTCTATGAGTGGTGTTTGTCAAGTACTTGATGAACTTTGAGCGGATGTTTTGTAGCCACTACATATCTGCAATAATGTTAAATAACATAGGTGACAGTGGATCATCTTGTCGAAGCCCATTTCTGGTTTGAAAGTAGTGACCAATATCATCATTGACCCTGATCCCAACTCTTCCTCCCCTCAGAAATTGTTCGACAAAATGACAGACAACTAGGGTGAAACCCTTTCATGCGCATAACTTGTTGAAGAAAAGGCCATTTAACCTTGTCATAAGCCTTCTCAAAATCAATTTTAAAAATCACACCATCCATTTTCTTCCTATGAAGTTCATGAATGGTTTCATGTAAGACACTACTCCTTCAAGAATATGTCGTCCAGGCATAAAAGCCGACTGTGTAGGACTAATAACAGTTTCGGCAATTGTATTAGCTCCAATAGTAGCGACTTTCGTACAAAAATTAAAACTAACATTAAGAAGGAAGATTGGTCTATATTGCTGGATTTGAACCACATTCTCCTTTTTAGGTAACGAGGTAATAACACCAAAGTTCAATTTAAACAACTCGTAACTCCCCCGAATGTAGTTGATAGAACATTGGCATTAAATCTCCCTTGATAACTTCCCGAAGGTTTGATAGAACTCAACTGGAAATCCATCGGGACCTAGAGATTTATTTAACTCCATCTCGAAAAATAGCATCCTTAACTTCCTTCTCTCGTGAATTCAGCAACAAGGATGCCATTTTCTTCATGGGTTAATTGCGGTATATCCTGAATATATTCCTCATTCAAAGTGAGGGTGGAAGGAGATGGCACTCCAAACAAATTTTTATAATATTCCGAGATATATAATTGTAAATTTTCATCACCCACTATGGTTCCTTCCTCTTGCTCTAATTGAAAAATCTTCTTTCTATGATGTTTTCCATTAGCAATGAGATGAAAGTATTTAGTGTTATTTCCCCCTTCTTGGATATGTTTTACCTTAGCCCTTTGTGCCCATTTTGACTCCTCATCTCTACGAAGTTTTGTCAAATCATCATTTGCCTTTCTCAATTTTGTTCTCTCATCATCATCTAGAGGAATTGACTCTGCTTTGAAATCCAATTCATCTATTAATGATAGTAATCTTTCTTTTTCCTTCTTGTATTGTACACTTAAACACTTAGCCCAGCCCTTTAAAAAACGCCTAAGGTGTCTGATTTTGTATTGCCATTTGGCAATAGGAGTATTACCTCGAGTTTCAGCCTCCCATTCAACTTTCACAATCTCATAGAAATTTTCGTGTTTCAGCCATAAAGTTTCAAAAGAAAAGTGAGCTTTCTTGCCAATATGAGTGTGATTACCCGAATCAATCAACAAAGGGGCATGGTCTGAACCAGTCCTTGTCAATGCTCTAACTCGTAACTAAAGGAAATTTATGTTCCCATTCTACGATCGAGAGTACACGGTCAAGCTTCTCATATGTTGGATTATCCCTCCTATTAGCCCAAGTGAATTGTCTCCCTAACGAGCAATCTCTCTAAGGTTGAGACTTTCAATAATGGCATTAAAGATAAAATGCCAATGATGCTTGAAATTATCATTATTCTTGTCCTCTTTTCTTCTTAAAATATTAAAATCTCCCCCAATTAGAGAAGGAATAGATCTTGAATCACCCATTCCGCCAGTTCAGGCAAGGAATTCGCTTCTCGGGCATCTTGAGCAGCACCATAAACAGACACTAATACCCACTCAAAACCATCATGTTTACATCTAAAATGTAGTTTGACACAGAAAAATCTCCAGTTTGAACCGTACCAACTTGAAGTGATAAATTATTAATCCCAACAAGAATCCCTCCTGACCTCCCATGAGGTGGAAGACAAAACCAAGAATAGTCTAAACCATTTGCCAATTTTTTATAGATAAGGTATGGAAAAATTTAATCTTCCCGTCTCCAGTAAGGCGATAAAATCTAACTTTTCCTCTCTTAGCTGTTCTTTACCAAACAAGTGCTTAGCAACATCTCCAAACCCATCAGAGTTCCAAAATAAGCCTTTAATGGAAGACATCCTATCCTACACATTTATTTTTAAATCTAGCGCTTCTACGCACTCCTGATAAGTCAAACTCCTTTTTCTTTCTAGTTTTTTTTAGATTAACGATAGGCATTAGCAGATCATCCTGCTCCAAATTTTCTTGCGCCTCCTCTATTATCAAGTCTCCAGTAAGACTTGAATTTGGAGATTAGCAAACTATGTTGTCATTCTTCCTTATTTAACTGAGCATTCACATTTTTCTTAAAATAACCAAACTTTTGTTGACATCCACTTCTTTAATAGATTGAACTGCTTTTAAGACTTCATGACTATTTTTCCCCAAAGAGATACCTAAGCGACTAGCCTTAACCACAATATCCTCATCAGACAAGGAAGCAAGCAAAGGTTTATATTTGTTATTACCTGAAGAAATAAAGTCGTGTCGCTGGTTAATTTTCTGCATGGCCCGTTCCATCTGTGTGGCATCTGCATTTGGTTAAGCTCGAATCCTGTAACTCGCCCGAATAGACAACGTTGGAGGTGCAATGCCCCCAAATGAAGCCACATCATAAGCCAAAGGATTCTTCATTGTGCTTCCTTGATTATCTTTCAGCGGGGTTATTGAAGTACCTGATAATTATCGCGCTACCACTGTAGGTGACAGAAAATTTTGCTTATCAATAACAACATTTATACCTTGAAATTTCACGAAGCTACGAGTAGCGGCCACAACATTCCCGAGCACGGAAAATCCGGTGTCGGCAGCCGATCCGACAGCCCCAACAGAACCGACAGCTGCAGCAGCCCGATTCGTGCCTTCTCCGTTCGTGGCGGGCCCCCACAATAGGCTGCCTCCGCAGCATGGAAGTCCGGGCCGCCATGATGGCGTCGGCCGACGGCAAGTGGGCAGCGTCGCCCAACCCCGGCGCTCCACTTGTGGGCGAGCCTCCCGCACGCGCGGCGGACGGCCCCGTGGCCGGCAGCGGCGGACACGCAGGGGTGGGCGCGGACGGGCCCTCGCGCCGCGAGGCAACAGCTCGCCAGGCGACGCCGCAGCGAATGTCACGGCGCCACGTGCAGGCGAGCTACTGCGCCGAGGTGACCCCGCCGCAGACAGGCGCGCTTCATCCACTCGGAGCTCGCCACTCGCACCCTGGCTGCCCATTAGCAGCTCAGGTCCTGGCGCCCCTGTCGGCTGCGATCCCGACGCCGCTACGGATCGGATCAGCGCCGATCCCGAGACCGAATCAGCCTTAAAAACAGCTCTATCTCTGTCTTCTTCAACATCAACATGAAATGACAGTTTTGGGTTATTTGAAGAGCAAATTTCAGCAGAATTAAAATGTGAAGATAGAGGCTGATCTAAAATACAATGTGGTATATTATTTGTATCATGCATCCCTTTTCTCAACAGAAACCGAATTAAGAGAACCAAACATCATTGGTGACTCAACTTGGTGTTGAATTTGCTGAATAACCACTCCCTTTGCATTAGAGACGTTCTTCACATTACTTTTCTTACTATTAACATTACTTGGCTGCGATTGTTCATGTTTTTCTCAATGTCCATATCTTTGGCACCATCCAAAAGATCATCATTAGAACCATCATCATCACGTTCATCATCATTATTCCCGTTGTTTATCATATCAACCCCATCAAGTTGTGTCACTACTACTGGTTCCACCTCAAAACTAAGCTTGAAGAACCCTCGCTGGATGAAAACATCAGTCGTCTCCGGTATGAGAGTGTGATCCAAACAACCAATCCGCAGTCTCAACTCCTTATTCTTTCTAGTGTGCACCATGTCCACCTCTTTTGTTTTGCCAAAAAGAGTGCCCACTGCCCAAAAAGCCAAGAAGTCAGTCCTAACATCAGCTGGAATCCCTCTAACACGAAGCCAAACCTCAGGTAACATATACAAAGGGTCCTCAAGAGCTGACCAATCCTCGAAAACAACATCAGAAGCTTTATCAGGAACTGGATAAGTACGAAAAGCCTTCATCCTCTGAGCTTCGGATTTATTAGGGAATTTGACCCTAAACACACTATTCTGAAAGTTGTAAATCTCCCACTGAAAATTTTTCACCGGTACAATTCTCCTCGAGCATTCTGTAATTTCTGGGATAGACATAGGATCCCCTTCAACAGTCACCTTTACCAGCTTGAGATTGTCAATCTTTGGTTTGTAAGCACCACATGTGGGTACCTCAAAGAACATAAGTTATTCAATTGCATAACCATACATAGTGATAGATGGTTTAGGAGCCTGAAGGAGCGGAGAAGCACTAGAAATATGATTAGGCGGTTCACAAATATCACAAGTAGGTGCAGTACAAGTATCAATTTGGTGCCCTGGTTGCTTGCATCTGAAGCTTGGATTTTTATCAACCTTTTTTGCTTTCTTAGCCGGATTGGGAACATCAGCTTTTGGTACTGAATCCACCTCGCATGGCCTATGTCCGTTGTACACCTATTATCGTAGTCCGAGGTTGAGGTACACTAGGGTCGGCACCCCGAGCTCCCCCTACAGCCGCAAGCACCCAAACCCATCGGTATACCTTCTTCGGACCCACCTTTCCGTGCTGCCACCGCCAAAGCTGCAACTACCCCCTGCATAGCCTCCTTGAGCAACTCGAGATTAATACCAGCCTAAGCTTGCACTATTCTGAATCGCAGAATCATAATTCCCACCTCCGCCATAGCGATTATTATTGAAATTGGATCTACCATTGTAACCATATCTAGATGATGCATGAAAATTGCTATTGCCATAGGGTGTAGGTCGGTACTGCTGATTACTTCCATTGCGGTAAGAATTAGAAGAATTTGAACCTCTGTTAAATTGACCAAAATCATTACCGAAACCCGCAGAGAAGTGCTGACCCTGAGCATGGTTTGGTTCATGTGAAGTCCCGCTCGACTCGCCGGTGAAAAAATTTCCTTGACGGCCGCCTGCGAACCCTCCACCGCGCCCAGACCCATAGCCGGACTGGCCATTGCCTGGTCCATTGGCGAAGCCCTGACCACCAGCTTTGAAGCCGTGGCTGCCCGCGCCACGCCCTGGGCCGTGGTGTCCGCCATGGTCACCGCGATCACCGCGGTCACTGCGGTCACCGCGTCCTCTTCTTGATCCACTCCCACGCCCTGGGCCGAACCCTCCGCCGCCATTGTTCATCGTGAACGCAACGCCTTATCCAATGCCCGTAGTATCGCAGCCACCACGAGAAGACGAATTAGCCCGAGGCCACAAAAACCCTAGCCTTCGACGCCAGGCATGCCCAGCAGCGATATTTGCGTCGGAAGGAATTTTTCAGGATTTGATCGAGCGTTATGGGCCTTTGATCGTCGAGCCTCTCGCTTGGCAGCATTAAGAGAAGTAGGCCGACCTGGAGCACGAGCCTTTTTAAAGTTATGATCCGCAAAAGAGCCCAGTAGCTCTAAATTTGAATTCCGCATGGAACTCGGATCGTGACTTAGATCTGTCGGACGAGGAGAAGGTTGGTGCCGCCGTTGAACCACCGTCCATCCCTGATCATCGCCGTCGATGACAGGGAAGGTCGAAGGTTCAAGGACTGGCAGCTGTGGCGAACGGAAACCCTCGGCCGAGCTAGAGATTGTCGGAGATCTTACCTTGCACCGTGGAGAAACGAACTCCAGAGCCGCCAGACGTTGAAGACGTTGGCGTAGCAGACGCTTCTCAGCCCGCCGAGCAAGTCCCGACGCCGTGTCCACAAGATCTCTGCCCCCATCCGGAGACGGCCGATCCTCCCTCGATCTCATCCCCATCTTCTCCCTCCGAGCCAGAACTTAGATCGTCGTCAACGAGAGCCCAGAAACGGCCTAGAGCCGCCCGTTCCAACGAGGAGATGGGCAGCGAGCCTTTGACGGTTGCCGGCGAAAGCAGATCGCCCGCCCCGTCTCCACAGCCGCCGCCCGACCCAACGGTCATATTCTGGTTGTATAATTGAGATTCTGCAAGTTAAAGTTTTTAGACCAGACCTTGATTTGTGTTATCTTGTTCTGAAACCAAAACTTCACTTGTTGTGCTGTAGGATCCGTTGTCTCACTCAACTCCCTCCTTTGATATTCATTTGGGTGTGTGCACAAGCTAAAAAAATCTGTTCATTCAACTGAGAAATAATGGCAATTGGCGAGTCGTTAAATTCTTGTAACAAACTCAAGAAGTGTGCAGTTGTGTAAATTTTTATGGTTTTCACATTTTTTCTCATATATCCCTTTCCACTGTGTATAGGCAAATTAATATATTAAGACTACTCATAGTGGGGTAACATAGGTAGTAACATCACATATTCCAAGACATATTGGTGACATGGCATGACAACAAATGAAGAAAGAGATCGGTGGTAACTAACTATGTTACCGGAACATCACACTTTTCAAGACAAGATGAGTCTACAACCTAATTAATATGGTCTTACATAATATCACGCATATGTTACTACCCACTATAGAGGTGGTAACATAGAGTAGTAACATATGCATGTTACTACTCTACGTTACTCCCCACTATGACTAGTCTAAGAAAAAAACATGGGATAGGTATTTACATGATCACATATATGATATGATGCAATTCATTTAAACCAAATTTCTTGAATTTAAAAGCAAAATATTGGTGATAAATGTTTGCAGTTGTAAAATAACAAGCGAAATATCGATTTGAAACCAAGTAGGATTCGTACCCTTGAGTATCTGGGTCTGCTGGAAAGTTAGCCTATGCAGACCCTTCTTCCTTGGTTTTGGGCCTTCAACGACATTATGATCATTAGTGGCGTCCCCCCCACGTATGTTTATGTTGTTAGATGATATGTCAAAGTCGAAATTATCATTATACATTCCATCTAATTCTCCAAAGTAATCGTCGAAGGTTTGCTGATCCTCTTCATGTAATTGACCACTCTGTGCTAGCCTGACATAAAAAGTGGTAGTTCCACTTTTAGATTTATACTCTATTCTAAAATTTTATAGCTCAACAACTAAGAAACTTACTCTAGCAAGTTGAGTTTAGTTGAGTTTATTTCATTCAATAATGGAAAGGTTAAAACAGCATTCTATATTATTGACTATTAGAGGTTACAAAGTCCCATATTAATAGGACACATATAAGAATTTAGCAAATAGTGCTTCTTTGTGTTTCAAACATATGATATAGATTCGCTATCCACCCACTCATTTTGTTCCCTTAATATTTTTCAAACATATGATATAGATTCCCAATTTTTCTAGGTATTTTTTGCAATTTAGTTCCTATTTACACTTACGAGTAATTGATTTATTTTGATATCACATAATGCAAACAATTTATTATTTTGAGATCAATTTAGTTCATATTTAGACTTACGAGTAATTGATTTATTTTGATATCAAATAATGCAAACAGTTTATGTCCCACAAATGTAAGCTCAGCTCGAAATAATCACGGCGGCATAACTTCGAAATTAAATAGTGCATACAGTCTATTATTATTTTGTCTTCCTTTGTGTCGGTCCCACAGATTTAACCTTAGCTTGGACTACTTAACCAAGAGACATGTATATGCATGTGACATAGTAACTTGGATGATTGGATATTACATGGAGAATTTCATGTAGAAACACACAGGTAACAAATGATAGTAGCCTAATAAACAAAAATCAGCAAGATATACTTCAACATCTCTACAAGTAGCACATATTCAACCTTTGATGGTGCTCACAATGGAAAGTCATGGCAACGAAATCAATATATACAAGTGCTTATGTGTTCATAGTTTGTTATCCCTCTTCTAAGAATAACACGTGTTAAAAACACTTTGGAGCATCAAGGAACAAAACAAACAAACAAAACTTCCTAAATTATTGCCTGGACTCGCTCTTGCTTTACGCAGTGCCCACCCGTCGCGGCCATCCGATAGAAATCACGCGGTGCGATGGCTTTTTGAGTGGTCCCACGCGCACGCGCACGTGCAGAACGAATAAAGCGTAGTGCTCTCTTTTCGTCCACTCCGTTGCTATCCCTTTCTCTACCCATCGTGAGGGATGGCCATGGCATTGACCATGGCCACAAGCTGTCTCACAAAAAAATAATGAGAGGCAACGTAACTCTCGCTCAGGATGGCCGCCACCTAATAATTAGTTGTGTCGGCGCCCTCTCCGACCAACGCGCTTTGGCCCGCTTTCGCTCCTGCCCTACGCCTCCTCCCCACCCTCATCGAGCAGGATCTAGATAGTTGGTCGTGGTGCCCGTGCCCGCACTCCGCGAGGAGAAGAGCGGCGGCCATGGCGTTGTCGGTGGTTCGGGATGAGGCGGAATCGCACATCAAGGCGAAGGGAAATATTCAGTAACATGTCACTTTCAGCTCCTAGGCCCACTTTCTATTGTGGAAAATATTCAATTTCAAAAAGGGGAGCACCACGGTAGACTATCAGGTGCTAGGGCACTGTGTAGCATCGTTCAAAAAACTTTCAACTAGGTACTATTAGAGATGAGCAAAAATGCATATATCAGTCTGTCTTCTACACCCACCACCGCAGCGCCGGACATCGCCATGAAAGATTCGATGCCCTGACCAGGTTGATCATCCACGCTTGAAACAAAGACACGTCATGTATGTCTCCTACACTCAGGTACGGTGTATTGTCGTGTCATTTTCTCCTTTCCTTTGCCTCATTTTATAGCCGCTTCCTCTCGACTTACCCTTGCCTTCTAGATATTGCACACAAATTATATTTTGTTGGCTTCGAAAATTAATTGTAATGTCTCCTGTCATATATATATAGGAAAATATAGTAATTCATTGATCCTAGATATGATGAAGATATGCATATCTTTTTTGTCATCATTGCACACTAAATAAATATGCTCAAAATTAGCATATCTTGCATGACGAAGAGAGTTTATGGAGTACAATTAATACCACCAAATATGACATTTCCACGTGGAAATTAATTTACCAAGGACAAATGAGTGGGGTAAGAAAATTAAAGAAGAACGAAATTAGGTCAGGTTATGAGATTTTATGGACTTAGAGGATATATTGCACAAAATCAATGCACATATGTTAATTTAATTGATGAGCATTGATACGTCTCCGACGTATCGATAATTTCTTATGTTCCATGCCACATTATTGATGATACCTACATGTTTTATGCACACTTTATGTCATATTCGTGCATTTTCCGGAACTAACCTATTAACAAGATGCCGAAGTGCCGCTCCTGTTTTCTGCTGTTTTTGGTTTCAGAAATCCTAGTAACGAAATATTCTCGGAATCGGACGAAATCAAGACCCAGGTTCCTATTTTCACCCGAAGCATCTAGAACACCCGAGAAGGACCAGAGGGGGGCCATAGGCCACCTGCACCATAGTCCGGCGCGGCCCGTGCCCCGGCCGCGCCGCCCTATGGTGTGGCCACCCCTTCGACCCTCCCCGCGCCGCCTCTTCGCCTATATAAAGCCCTCCGTCGCGAAAACCCCGATGCGAAGAACCACGATACGGAAAACCTTCCGCAGCCGCCGCCATCGCGGCCAAGATCCGGGGGACAGAGTCTCCGTTCCGGCACCTCGCCGAGCGGGGAAGTGCCCCTGAAGCCTTCTCCATCAACACCGCTGCCATCTCCACCGCCATCTTCATCACCGCTGCTGCTCCCATGAGGAGGGAGTAGTTCTCCATCGAGGCTCTGGGCTGTACCGGTAGCTATGTGGTTCATCTCTCTCCTATGTACTTCAATACAATAATCTCATGAGCTGCCTTACATGATTGAGATTCATATGATGATGCTTGTAATCTAGATGTCATTATGCTAGTCAAGTGAGTTTTACTTATGTGATCTCCGGAGACTCCTTGTCCCACGTGTGTAAAGGTGACAAGTGTGTGCACCGTGTGGGTCTCTTAGGCTATATTTCACGAATACTTATTCACCGTTGAATGGCATAGTGAGGTGCTTATTTATATCTCTTTATGATTGCAATGTGTTTGTATCACAATTTATCTATCACTAGTAGGAAAAGCCTCATCGGTGGCGCACTAAGAACACATTCCGTGGGCGCATGGGTGGTGCGCCACGGAATTCTCGCCACAAAAATAAGGATTCCGTGGCGCACCAGCCAATGCGCCACGTAAGCTTATTTACGTGGCGCACCGGACGGTGGTGCGCCACGAAACAGAAGTCTTATTTCGTGGCGCACCACCGCCGGTGCGCCACAGAATTTTTTTAAAATTTCAAAAAAGTGGCGTCAGATCCGTATCTAGATCTAGATCTAGATCTGGGGCCGCCGAATTTTTTTTAAATTTTTCTGGAAGGTCGCCGGAGGTGGGTGGGGTGGGTGGGTGGGTGGGTGGAGGATGAGGCCGGCCGGAGGAGGTGGTGGTGGTGGAATAGGAGGAGGTGGAGGTGGAGGTGGTGGTGGTGGTGGTGGTGGTGGTGGTAGAGGAGGAGGAGGAGGAGGTGGTGGTGGTGGTGGTGGTGGTGGTGGTGGTAGGAGGAGGAGGTGGTCGCGGAGGAGGAGGAGGAGGTGGTGGTGGTGGTGGTGGTGGTGGTGGTGGTGGTGGTGGTGGTGGTGGTGGTGGTGGTGGTGGTAGAGGAGGAGGTGGTCGCCGGAGGAGGTGGTCGCCGGAGGAGGTGTTGATCGTGGTCGCCGTAGTAGGTCGCCGAGTAGTTCGCCGGAGTAGTTCGCCGGAGTTGTTGGTCACCGGAGTTGGTCGCCGGAGTAGGAGAGGAGAGAGGAGAAGTGGAGAAGTGGAGGAGAGGAAGAGAAGAGGAGAGGAGGAGAAGGGGAGAAGTGGAGGAGAAGAGGAGAGGAGGAGAAGGGGAGAAGTGGAGAAATGGAGGAGAGAAGGAGAAGTGGGCGCCAGAAATTTCAAATTTCGAACGTTATTTCTGTGGCGCATGGGCACTTGGTGCGCCACAGAATTTTTTTTTTTTTTGTATTGTGCAGCAAAAATCTTTAATCGGCCGTAACTTTTTACTCTTTCGAATTTTGGGATTCTAAAAATTGTCCAACTGGCCGTAACATTTTGATATATTATGCGTTTTTTTTCGAGTTCGTATGCAACCGAAATCCGAGTTTGATGATTTTCCCACGCAATTTTGCAAAAAAAGTTGAAATTCATGTTTGTTATTTTTTAGTGGTGCTAGATGACATAGTACATGGGCATCTCGAAGGATTTTATTTTTGGCAATTTATATCTATTTCTTTTATTTTTTACAGAGGTCAAAAAGGCGATCCACGCGGGGGGGGTGGAGTTGCATGAAACTCATGTGCGCCACGTGAAATAGGCTTCGTGGCGCACCATCCCACGTGCGCCTACGGTAAGTCTTAGTTCAGTGGCGCACCAGAACAATGCGCCACCGAAAGTCTTAGTCGGTGGCGCACTGTGCCGTTGCGCCACCGAATGTCTTATTTCGTGGCGCACGTGATCCCGTGCGCCACAGAAATAGTGAAACCAATGATTGGGGTTGGCCCCACCAAATTTCGTGGCGCATGGAGCCCCGGTGCGCCACAAAATTAAGCTATTTCGTGGCGCACCGTGTCTGGTGCGCCACAAAATAACTTTCTGTGGCGCATTTTAAACGGTGCGCCACAGAACTAAGCATCGCCTATAAGGGTTTTCCTACTAGTGTATGTGCTACTCTAGCAATGTTATTAAAGTAGTTTTATTCCTCCTGCATGTGTGCAAAGGTGACAGTGTGTGCACCGTGTTAGTACTTGGTTTATGCTATGAGCATGATCTCTTGTAGATTGCGAAGTTAACTATTGCTATGATAATATTGATGTGATCTATTCCTCCTACATATGCATGAAGGTGACAGTGGTATGCTATGCTAGTACTTGGTTTAGTCTTTTGATCTATCTTACACTAAAGGTTACTAAAATAGGAGCATTATTGTGGAGCTTGTTAACTCCGGCATTGAGGGTTCGTGTAATCCTCACGCAATGTGTTCATCATCCAACAAAAGTGTAGAGTATGCATTTATCTATTCTCGTTATGTGATCAATGTTGAGAGTGTCCACTAGTGAAAGTCTAATCCCTAGGCCTTGTTCCTAAATATCGCTATCGCTGCTTGTTTACCGTTTTACTCGCGTTACTACTGCCGCATTACTCATCGCTTGTTTATCGTCCCGGGCAAAGCACTTTTCTCGGTGCCGTTGCTACTACTTATTCATACCATCCGTATTTCACTATCTCTTCGCCGAACTAGTGCACCTATTAGGTGTGTTGGGGACACAAGAGACTTCTTGCTTTGTGGTTGCAGTGGTTGCATGAGAGGGATATCTTTGACCTCTTCCTCCCGAGTTCGATAAACCTTGGGTATCCACTTAAGGGAAACTTGCCGCTGTTCTACAAACCTCTCGCTCTTGGAGGCCCAACACTGCCTACAAGAATAGAAGCTCCCGTAGACATCA
>NC_061513.1:352260787-352445289 GCF_022539505.1 Lolium rigidum | reverse complement strand
CATCTTCACAAAAAATAATATGACCATCTTCTACATTTTCGGTCACAAGATCTTTAACTATTGCAATAGCAAGTTCAACCTTTATTTGTTCTTCAGGTTCTATAGGTTTCTTTACACTTTTATTAACCGCACTAGTTATAACAGAATACTCCTTCATTTTAGCGGGGAAAGGAGTTTTTTCAATGTAAGCTTCGGGAAGAATATGTTCAACGGTTTCAATTATAGCACATTTATTTATAGATGGATCAGTTTTATCTTTATACGGTTCATGATACTTATCAAAATTATTCCTAGGCAATTCAAAGTGAGAGGCAAAAGCTTTATAAAAATTTGCAACGACTTGAGAATTAAGACCATAAGTAGCACTCATATTACGAAATTTATCAGTATCCATAAAAACTTCAATGCATTTATAATCATAGTTTATACATGACTCTCTATCTTTGTCGTTCTCCCATCCTTCAGTATTCTCCTGGATCCGATCAAGAAGGTCCCTTTTAAACTCTTCTTTGTTGCGTGTAAATGATCCAGAACAAGAAGTATCCAGCAAAGTCTTATCTTGAAAAGACAGTCTTGCATAGAAATTATCAATAATAATATTCCCAGGAAGCTCATGAATGGGGAATTTGAGCATTAAAGACTTCAATCTCCCCCATTCTTGGCAATACTCTCTCCATCATGAGGCCAGAAATTATATATGCGGTTCCGATCTTTGTGAATTTCACTCGGATGATAGAATTTGGAATAGAATAAAGGCACAATGCCCTCCCAATCAAGAGAATCCCTATTCTTCGACAATTTATACCAGTCGTGTCGCTTTACAGAACGGCGATATAGAGAATAGTTTCTTCCTAACTTCATCCATAGCAATACCTCCACATTTGAATAACCCGCATAATTCATGTAAAAACAGTAAATGATCACCAGGATGTATAGTTCCATCCCCTTGATAGCGGTTAGCCACAACACGTTCAATAATTTTCATAGGTAATTTGTATGGAACCTCTTTCTCACCTGGCGCCTCATCCACTACCTTTGCAGTTGTAGTAGATTTTCCAAAGAGGAATTCAAGAGAAGACCTCTCCATAATGAATTATAGCGACGAGCAGAAATAAAAACAGCACGTACGATAAAAGTTTCCCTTACCAATTCCACTTACCAATAGCGCTTCACTCCCGGCAACGGCGCCAGAAAATAGTCTTGATGACCCACAAGTATAGGGGGTGTATCGTAGTACTTTCGATAAATAAGAGTGTCGAACCCAACGAGGAGCAGAAGGTGTTGATAAGCAGTTTCGATGAAGGATTCATTGTAAATGCTCACAGACAAGTATTCGGGGGGTTTTGATATAGCAGATGAATAAAGTACAAGTAAGTAAAATGCGAGAGTAATAATTGCAGCGAGTGGCCCAATCCTTTTTAGCACAAAGGACAAGCCGGTTTGTTTACTTATAATGACCAAACGTTCTTGAGGACACACGGGAATTTAGTCTAGTGCTTTCGCTTCATATAGGCTGATTAATCTTCATTGTTTTGATAAGTGTTGTGTGGGTGAACCTATGCTAATGCACCGCCCTTCCTAGGACTAATACATACTTGTGATTATACCCCTTGCAAGCATCCGCAAATACAAGAAAGTAATTAAGATAAATCTAACCACAGCCTTAAACTCTGAGATCCTGCTATCCCTCCTGCATCGATATACCAACGGGGGTTCAGGTTTCTGTCACTCCGGCAACCCCGCAATTAGCAAACGAATACAAGATGTATTCCCCTAGGCCCATAAAGGTGAAGTATCATGTAGTCGACGTTCACATGACACCACTAGAAGAATAACACCACAACTTAAATATCATAACATTGAATATTACCCAACATACTTCACTACTAACATTTAGACTTCACCCATGTCCTCAAGAACTAAACGAACTACTCACGAGACATCATATGGAACATGATCAGAGGTGATATGATGATGAATAACAATCTGAACATAAACCTTGGTTCAATGGTTTCACTCAATAGCATCAATAACAAGGAGTAATCAATACGGCGGAGAGTTTCCCCTACCAAACAATCAAGATTCAACCCTAGATGTTACAGCGGTGACGAGGTGCAGCGGTAGAGATGGCGGTAATGATGATGGAGATGATGGTGATGATGATCCCAATGATGTCCGAGCTCGATGACGGTGACGATGGCGTCGATTTCCCCCTCCGGGAGGGAATTTCCTCGGCGGATCTCAGCCTAGTGCGATGGCGTGTAACTCACACGTTCGTTGGGAACCCCAAGAGGAAGGTATGATGCGCACGGCAGCAAGTTTTCCCTTAGAAAGAAACCAAGGTTTATCGAACCGGGAGGAGCCAAGAAGCACGTTGAAGGTTGATGGCGGCGGGATGTAGTGCGGCGCAACACCGGAGATTCGGCGCCAACGTGGAACCTGCACAACACAACCAAAGTACTTTGCCCCAACGAAACGAGTGAGGTTGTCAATCTCACCAGGCTTGCTGTAACAAAGGATTAACCGTATTGTGTGGAAGATGATTGTTTGCAAGAAAACGGTAAAGAACAAGTATTGCGGCAGATTTGTATTTCGAGTATAAAAGAATGGACCGGGGTCCACGAGTTCACTAGAGGTGTCTCTCCCATAAGATAAAAGCATGTTGGGTGAACAAATTACGGTCGGGCAATTGACAAATAGAGAGGGCATAACAATGCACATACATGTCATGATAAATATAGTGAGATTTAATTGGGCATTACGACAAAGTACATAGACCAGCCATCCAGCTGCATCTATGCCTAAAAGTCCACCTTCGGGTTATCATCCGAACCCCTTCCGGTATTAAGTTGCAAAACAACGGACAATTGCATTAAGTATGGTGCGTAATGTAATCAACAACTACATCCTTAGACATAGCATCAATGTTTTATCCCTAGTGGCAACGGCACATCCACAACCTTAGAACTTTACGTCACTTGTCCCGGATATCAATGGAGGCATGAACCCACTATCGAGCATAAATACTCCCTCTTGGAGTTAAGAGCAAAAACTTGGCCAGAGCCTCTACTAATAACGGAGAGCATGCAAGATCATAAACAACACATAGGTAATAACTTGATAATTAACATAACATAGTATTCTCTATCCATCGGATCCCGACAAACACAACATATAGTATTACGGATAGATGATCTTGATCATGTTAGGCAGCTCACAAGATCCAACAATGAAGCACAATGAGGAGAAGACAACCATCTAGCTACTTGCTATGGACCCATAGTCCGGGGGTGAACTACTCACTCATCACTCCGGAGGCGACCATGGCGGTGAAGAGTCCTCCGGGAGATGAATCCCCTCTCCGGCAGGGTGCCGGAGGAGATCTCCGAGAATCCCCCGAGATGGGATTGGCGGCGGCGGCGTCTCGGAAGGTTTTCCGTATCGTGGCTCTCGGTGCGGGGGTTTCGCGACGGAGGCTTTAAGTAGGCGGAAGGGCAACGTGGGGGGCCACACGAGGGCCCCACACCACGGGTCGGCGCGGCCGGGGCCCGGGCCGCGCCGCCCTATGGTGGCGGCGCCTCGTGGCCCCACTTCGACTCCTCTTCGGTCTTCGGAAGCTTCGTGGCAAAATAGGACCACGGGCTTTGATTTCGTCCAATTCCGAGAATATTTCGTTACTAGGATTTACGAAACCAAAAACAGCGAGAAAACGACAGCGGCTCTTCGGCATCTTGTTAATAGGTTAGTTCCGAGAAAATGCACGAATATGACATAAAGTGTGCATAAAACATGTAGATATCATCAATAATGTGGCATGGAACATAAGAAATTATCGATACGTCGGAGATGTATCAGCATCCCCAAGCTTAGTTACTGCTCGTCCCGAGCGGAGTAAAACGATAACAAAGATAATTTCGAAGTGACATGCCATCATAACCTTGATCATACTATTTGTAAACATATGTAATGAATGCAGCGATCAAAACAATGGTAATGACATGAGTAAACAAGTGAATCATAAAGCAAAGACTTTTCATGAATAGTACTTCAAGACAAGCATCAATAAGTCTTGCATAAGAGTTAACTCATAAAGCAATAAATCAAAGTAAAGGTATTGAAGCAACACAAAGGAAGATTAAGTTTCAGCGGTTGCTTTCAACTTGTAACATGTATATCTCATGGATAATTGTCAACATAGAGTAATATAACAAGTGCAATATGCAAGTATGTAGGAATCAATGCACAGTTCACACAAGTGTTTGCTTCTTGAGGTGGAGAGAAATAGGTGAAGCTGACTCAACATAAAAGTAAAAAGAATGGTCCTTCAAAGAGGAAAGCATCGATTGCTATATTTGTGCTAGAGCTTTTATTTTGAAAACATGAAACAATTTTGTCAACGGTAGTAATAAAGCATATGAGTTATGTAAATTATATCTTACAAGTTGCAAGTCTCATGCATAGTATACTAATAGTGCCCGCACCTTGTCCTAATTAGCTTGGACTACTGGATCATTGCAATACACATGTTTTAACCAAGTGTCACAATGGGGTACCTCCATGCCGCCTGTACAAAGGTCTAAGGAGAAAGCTCGCATTTTGGATTTCTCGCTTTTGATTATTCTCAACTTAGACATCCATACCGGGACAACATGGACAACGAGATAATGGACTCCTCTTTAATGCATAAGCATGTGGCAACAATTATTATTCTCATATGAGATTGAGGATATATGTCCAAAGCTGAAACTTCCACCATGATTCATGGCTTTAGTTAGCGGCCCAATGTTCTTCTCTAACAATATGCATGCTCCAACCATTAAGGTGGTAGATCTCTCTTACTTCGGACAAGACGGACATGCATAGCAACTCACATGATATTCAACAAAGAATAGTTGATGGCGTCCCCGAAACATGGTTATCGCACAACAAGCAACTTAATAAGAGATAAAGTGCATAAGTACATATTCAATACCACAATAGTTTTTAAGCTATTTGTCCCATGAGCTATATATTGTAAAGGTGAATGATGGAATTTTAAAGGTAGCACTCAAGCAATTTACTTTGGAATGGCGGAGAAATACCATGTAGTAGGTAGGTATGGTGGACACAAATGGCATAGTGGTTGGCTCAAGGATTTTGGATGCATGAGAAGTATTCCCTCTCGATACAAGGTTTAGGCTAGCAAGGTTATTTGAAACAAACACAAGGATGAACGGTGCAGCAAAACTCACATAAAAGACATATTGTAAACATTATAAGACTCTACACCGTCTTCCTTGTTGTTCAAAACTCAATACTAGATATTATCTAGACTCTAGAGAAACCAAATATGCAAACCAAATTAGCAAGCTCTAAGTGTTTCTTCATTAATGGGTGCAAAGTATATGATGCAAGAGCTTAAACATGAGCACAACAATTGCCAAGTATCAAATTATCCAAGACATTTTAGAATTACTACATGTAGCATTTTCCAATTCCAACCATATAACAATTTAACGAAGAAGAAACTTCGCCATGAATACTATGAGTAAAGCCTAAGGACATACTTGTCCATATGCTACAGCGGAGCGTGTCTCTCTCCCATACAAGTGAATGCTAGGATCCATTTTATTCAAACAAAACAAAAACAAAAACAAACCGACGCTCCAAGCAAAGTGCATAAGATGTGACGGAATAAAAATATAGTTTCGGGGAGGAACACGATAATGTTGTCGATGAAGAAGGGGATGCCTTGGGCATCCCCAAGCTTAGACGCTTGAGTCTTCTTAGAATATGCAGGGGTGAACCACCGGGGCATCCCCAAGCTTAGAGCTTTCACTCTCCTTGATCATATTGTATCATACTCCTCTCTTGATCCTTGAAAACTTCCTCCACACCAAACTCGAAACAACTCATTAGAGGGTTAGTGCACAATAAAAATTAACATGTTCAGAGGTGACACAATCATTCTTAACACTTCTGGACATTGCATAAAGCTACTTGGACATTAATGGATCAAAGAAATTCATCCAACATAGCAAAAGAGGCAATGCGAAATAAAAGGCAGAATCTGTCAAAACAGAACAGTCCGTAAAGATGGATTTCATTAAGGCACCAGACTTGCTCAAATGAAAATGCCCAAATTGAATGAAAGTTGCGTACATATCTGAGGATCACTCACGTAAATTGGCATAATTTTCTGAGTTACCTACGAGAGAATTAGGCCCAGATTCGTGACAGCAAAGAAATGCTGTTTCTGCGCAGTAATCCAAATCTAGTATTCACTTTACTATCAAAGACTTTACTTGGCACAACAAAACATAAAACTAAGATAAGGAGAGGTTGCTACAGTAGTAAACAACTTCCAAGACTCAAATATAAAACAAAAATACTGTAGTAAAAACATGGGTTGTCTCCCATAAGCGCTTTTCTTTAACGCCTTTCAGCTAGGCGCAGAAAGTGTATATCAAGTGTTATCAATGGGTGGTGCATCTACAGCGGGGTTTGGAGTTTTCTCAACCATGCATAATATATTGGATACATAAGTTTCAGCGTCTCCCTTTTCATTAATCTTGGGCTTGCTACTCTCATCGAACAAATTTTCAGGAACAAGCCAAGCATAGTTATTTTCTAGTGCATCATTCATAGCTAGGAGTTTACATGGTATTGGTGCTTTGATCTCCCCACCATCATTAATATTATTAGTGTACCTTATTCTATCCATGTCCATTTTTTCAAGGAGACCAACAAAATTAGTATGAGAACCAAGCATATTAAATTTAGCAAAGACCTTTCTAGCCTCTCTTGCTAGACCACCAAATTCTCTAAGAAGGGTTTCTAAAACAAAATCTTTCTTTTCCCCCTCTTCCATATCACCGAGTGTAAGAAACATATGTTGGATTATAGGATTGAGATTAACAAATTTAGTTTACAACATGCGAACTAAAGCAGCGACAGCAATTTCATAAGTAGGAGCAAGTTCTACCAAGTGTCTATCTTCAAAATCTTCAACGGTACTAACATGACTGAAAAATTCTTCTATATTGTTTCTCCCAATTATAGACCCGCGTCCTACCGGTATGTCTTTTGTGGTAAAATTAAAAGGAAACATGATGAATCAAGTAAAGTAAATGCAAGTAACTAATTTTTTTGTGTTTTTGATATAGAGTGCAAGACAAGTAAATAAAGTAAAGCTAGCAACTAATTTTTTTGTGTTTTGATATAATGCAGCAAACAAAGTAGTAAATAAAATAAAGCAAGACAAAAACAAAGTAAAGAGATTGGGAAGTGGAGACTCCCCTTGCGGCGTGTCTTGATCTCCCGGCAACGGCGCCGGAAAAAGAGCTTGATGGCGTGTAACTCACACGTTCGTTGGGAACCCCAAGAGGAAGGTATGATGCGCACGGCGGCAAGTTTTCCCTCGGAAAGAAACCAAGGTTTATCGAACCGAGGAGGAGCCAAGAAGCACGTTGAAGGTTGATGGCGGCGGGATGTAGTGCGGCGCAACACCAGAGATTCCGGCGCCAACGTGGAACCTGCACAACACAACCAAAGTACTTTGCCCCAACGAAACAGTGAGGTTGTCAATCTCACCGGCTTGATGTAACAAAGGATTAACCGTATTGTGTGGAAGATGATTGTTTGCAAGAAAACAGTAAAGAACAAGTATTGCAGCAGATTTGTATTTCAGTATAAAAGAATGGACCGGGGTCCACGAGTTCACTAGAGGTGTCTCTCCCATAAGATAAAAGCATGTTGGGTGAACAAATTACGGTCGGGCAATTGACAAATAGAGAGGGCATAACAATGCACATACATGTCATGATAAATATAGTGAGATTTAATTGGGCATTACGACAAAGTACATAGACCGCCATCCAGCTGCATCTATGCCTAAAAAGTCCACCTTCGAGGTTATCATCCGAACCCCTTCCGGTATTAAGTTGTAAAACAACGGACAATTGCATTAAGTATGGTGCGTAATGTAATCAACAACTACATCCTTAGACATAGCATCAATGTTTTATCCCTAGTGGCAACAGCAATCCACAACCTTAGAACTTTACGTCACTCGTCCCGGATATCAATGGAGGCATGAACCCACTATCGAGCATAAATACTCCCTCTTGGAGTTAAGAGCAAAAACTTGGCCGAGCCTCTACTAATAACGGAGAGCATGCAAGATCATAAACAACACATAGGTAATAACTTGATAATTAACATAACATAGTATTCTCTATCCATCGGATCCCGACAAACACAACATATAGTATTACGGATAGATGATCTTGATCATGTTAGGCAGCTCACAAGATCCAACAATGAAGCACAATGAGGAGAAGACAACCATCTAGCTACTGCTATGGACCCATAGTCCAGGGGTGAACTACTCACTCATCACTCCGGAGGCGACCATGGCGGTGAAGAGTCCTCCGGGAGATGAATCCCCTCTCCGGCGGGGTGCCGGAGGAGATCTCCGAACTCCCCGAGATGGGATTGGTGGCGGCGGCGTCTGCGGAAGGTTTTCCGTATCGTGGCTCTCGGCATCGGGGGTTTCGCGACGGAGGCTTTAAGTAGGCGGAAGGGCAACGTGGGGGGCCACACGAGGGCCCCACACCACAGGTCGGCGCGGCCGGGGCTCGGGCCGCGCCGCCCTATGGTGGCGGCACCTCGTGGCCCCACTTCGACTCCTCTTCGGTCTTCTAGAAGCTTCGTGGCAAAATAGGACCCCGGGCGTTGATTTCGTCCAATTCCGAGAATATTTCGTTACTAGGATTTCGAAACCAAAAACAGCAGAAAACGACAAGCTGGCTCTTCGGCATCTTGTTAATAGGTTAGTTCCCAGAAAATGCACGAATATGACATAAAGTGTGCATAAAACATGCAGATATCATCAATAATGTGGCATGGAACATAAGAAATTATCGATACGTCGGAGACGTATCACCCGCCGCAGAGCTCTTTTCTCTCTGGTGTTTTCCGCCCCGCAGAGGCGGCTATGACTCTTCGCGATTATTCTCTGGAGCTTAGGTTTTCGGGACGAAGAAGTACGCGAAGGAGAGGAGGCTAGAGGGGGCTATGGGCCCCCTCCCCACAAGGCGGCGCGGCCAGGGCAGGGTCTGTGCCGGCCTATGGGGGGCCCATGGCGGCCCTCCTCGGCTCCTCCTTTTGGTTGTCTCCGTCTTCTGGAAAAATAAGATTTTCCGTGTAATTTCCGTCAATTGTTGATCTTCCGAAATATTGCATTTCGACGGTGCTTTTTCCAACGAGAATCCCGACTCCGGTGCGCGATTCTCCAATAATCATGAAACATGCAAAATAGATGAAATAACATAAGTATCATATCTAAATATGAAATATATCAATGAATAACAGTAAATTATGATATAAAATAGTGATGCAAAATGGACGTATCAGGGATGAGACCTCCTATCTGTCCATCCTCTTTCGCTCTTGCTATTAGGATGACTAGCTGATACGTCTCAAACGTATCTATAATTTCTTATGTTCCATGCTAGTTTTATGACAATACCTATATGTTTTATTCATACTTTATATCATTTTGATGCATTTTCCGGTACTAACCTATTAACAAGATGTCGAAGCGCCAGTTCCTGTTTTCTGCTGTTTTTGGTTTCAGAAATCCTACACAGGAAATATTCTCGGAATTGGACGAAACAAAAGCCAAACCTTCTATTTTACCGAGACGGACCCAGAGAGCCAGAGAAGTGCCGGAGGGGGGCCCCACACCATACCTGGGCGCGGGCCCCTCCCTGGCCGCGCCCCAGGTGGGGAGGCCACCCCCTGGCTCCTCCGACTCCGCCCTTTCGCCTATATATTATGTCCGTCGCGAAAACCCTAAAAGAAGGGACGATATTCCACGAAGAGTTCTGTAGCCGCCGCCATCGCGAAGAAAAGTTTCGGGGGACAGAAGTCTCTGTTCCGGCACGCCGCCGGGACGGGGATTGCCCCGGAGTCATCTCCATCGACACCATCGCCATCTTCATCGCCGTTGATGTCTCCCATGATGAGGAGGGAGTAGTTCTCCCCGAGGCTGAGGGCTCTACCGGTAGCTATGTGGTTCATCTCTCTCTCCCATGGTGTGATCTTTATGTGATCATGAGCTTTGTATCACTATTAATTTATGTGCTACTCTAGTGATGTTATTAAAGTAGTCTATTCCTCCTCCATGATGTAAAGTTGACAGTGTGTGCATCATGTAGTACTTGGCATAGGTTATGATTGTAATCTCTTGTAGATTATGAAGTTGACTATTACTATGATAATATTGATGTGATCTATTCCCCCTTTCATAGCTATTGTTGACAGTGTGTATGCTATGTTAGTACTCGGTCTAAATTGCATTGGTATTATCTTGGATTATGATTTGATGAGGATATCTCTATGAGTGGTGTTTGTCAAGTACTTGATGAACTTTGAGCGGATGTTTTGTAGCCACTACATATCTGCAATAATGTTAAATAACATAGGTGACAGTGGATCATCTTGTCGAAGCCCATTTCTGGTTTGAAAGTAGTGACCAATATCATCATTGACCCTGATCCCAACTCTTCCTCCCCTCAGAAATTGTTCGACAAAATGACACCAACTAGGGTGAAACCCTTTCATGCGCATAACTTGTTGAAGAAAAGGCCATTTAACCTTGTCATAAGCCTTCTCAAAATCAATTTTAAAAATCACACCATCCATTTTCTTCCTATGAAGTTCATGAATGGTTTCATGTAAGACAACTACTCCTTCAAGAATATGTCGTCCAGGCATAAAAGCCGACTGTGTAGGACTAATAACAGTTTCGGCAATTGTATTAGCTCCAATAGTAGCGACTTTCGTACAAAAATTAAAACTAACATTAAGAAGGAAGATTGGTCTATATTGCTGGATTTGAACCACATTCTCCTTTTTAGGTAACAGGGTAATAACACCAAAGTTCAATTTAAACAACTGTAACTCCCCTGAATGTAGTTGATAGAACATTGGCATTAAATCTCCCTTGATAACTTCCCAGAAGGTTTGATAGAACTCAACTGGAAATCCATCAGGACCTAGAGATTTATTTAACTCCATCTGAAAAATAGCATCCTTAACTTCCTTCTCTGTGAATTCAGCAACAAGGATGCCATTTTCTTCATGGGTTAATTGCGGTATATCCTGAATATATTCCTCATTCAAAGTGAGGGTGGAAGGAGATGGCACTCCAAACAAATTTTTATAATATTCCGAGATATATAATTGTAAATTTTCATCACCCACTATGGTTCCTTCCTCTTGCTCTAATTGAAAAATCTTCTTTCTATGATGTTTTCCATTAGCAATGAGATGAAAGTATTTAGTGTTATTTCCCCCTTCTTGGATATGTTTTACCTTAGCCCTTTGTGCCCATTTTGACTCCTCATCTCTACGAAGTTTTGTCAAATCATCATTTGCCTTTCTCAATTTTGTTCTCTCATCATCATCTAGAGGAATTGACTTCGCTTTGAAATCCAATTCATCTATTAATGATAGTAATCTTTCTTTTTCCTTCTTGTATTGGACACTTAAACACTTAGCCCAGCCCTTTAAAAAACGCCTAAGGTGTCTGATTTTGTATTGCCATTTGGCAATAGGAGTATTACCTCGAGTTTCAGCCTCCCATTCAACTTTCACAATCTCATAGAAATTTTCGTGTTTCAGCCATAAAGTTTCAAAAGAAAAGTGAGCTTTCTTGCCAATATGAGTGTGATTACCCGAATCAATCAACAAAGGGGCATGGTCTGAACCAGTCCTTGTCAATGCTCTAACTGTAACTAAAGGAAATTTATGTTCCCATTCTACAGTCGAGAGTACACGGTCAAGCTTCTCATATGTTGGATTATCCCTCCTATTAGCCCAAGTGAATTGTCTCCCTAACAGAGCAATCTCTCTAAGGTTGAGACTTTCAATAATGGCATTAAAGATAAAATGCCAATGATGCTTGAAATTATCATTATTCTTGTCCTCTTTTCTTCTTAAAATATTAAAATCTCCCCCAATTAGAGAAGGAATAGATCTTGAATCACCCATTCTGGCCAGTTCAGCAAGGAATTCTGCTTTCTGGGCATCTTGAGCAGCACCATAAACAGACACTAATACCCACTCAAAACCATCATGTTTACATCTAAAATGTAGTTTGACACAGAAAAATCTCCAGTTTGAACCGTACCAACTTGAAGTGATAAATTATTAATCCCAACAAGAATCCCTCCTGACCTCCCATGAGGTGGAAGACAAAACCAAGAATAGTCTAAACCATTTGCCAATTTTTTATAGAAAAGGTATGGAAAAGTTTTATCTTCCCGTCTCCAGCAAGGCGATAAAATCTAACTTTTCCTCTCTTAGTTGTTCTTTAACAAACAAGTGCTTAGCAACATCTCCAAACCCATCAGAGTTCCAAAATAAGCCTTTAATGGAAGACATCCTATCCTACACATTTATTTTTAAATTTAGAGCTTGTACGCACTCCTGATAAGTCAAACTCCTTTTTCTTTCTAGTTTTTTTTAGATTAACGATAGGCATTAGCAGATCATCCTGCTCCAAATTTTCTTGCGCCTCCTCTATTATCAAGTCTCCAGTAAGACTTGAATTTGGAGATTAGCAACTATCTTGTCATTCTTCCTTATTTAACTGAGCATTCACATTTTTCTTAAAATAACCAAACTTTGGTTGACATCCACTTCTTTAATAGATTGAACTGCTTTTAAGACTTCATGACTATTTTTTCCCAAAGAGATACCTAAGCGACTAGCCTTAACCACAATATCCTCATCAGACAAGGAAGCAAGCAAAGGTTTATGTTTGTTATTACCTGGAGAGATCAGGTCGTGTCTCTGGCTAATGTTCTGCATAGCTCGTTCCATCTGTGTTGCATCCGCATTTGGCTGAGCTCGAATCCTGTCACTCGCCCGAATAGACAATGCTGGAGGTGCAAAGCCCCCAAATGAAGCCACATCATAAGCCAAAGGATTCTTCATTGTGCTTCCTTGATTATCTTTCAGCGGGGTTATTGAAGTACCTGATAATTATCGCGCTACCACTGTAGGTGACAGAAAATTTTGCATATCAATAACAACATTTATACCTTGAAATTTCACAGAAGCTACAGTAGCGGCCACAACATTCCCAGGCACAGAAAATCCGGTGTCAGCAGCCGATCCGACAGCCCCAACAGAACCGACAGCTGCAGCAGCCCGATTCGTGCCTTCTCTGTTCGTGGCGGGCCCCCCACAATAGGCTGCCTCCGCAGCATGGAAGTCTGGGCCGCCATGATGGCGTCGGCCGACGGCAAGTGGGCAGCGTCAGCCAACCCCGGCGCTCCACTTGTGGGCGAGCCTCCCGCACGCGCGGCAGACGGCCCCGTGGCCGGCAGCGGCAGACACGCAGGGGTGGGCGCAGACGGGCCCTCGCGCTGCAGAGGCAACAGCTCGCCAGGCGACGCCGCAGCGAATGTCACGGCGCCACGTGCAGGCGAGCTACTGCGCCGAGGTGACCCCGCCGCAGACAGGCGCGCTTCATCCACTCGGAGCTCGCCACTCGCACCCTGGCTGCCCATTAGCAGCTCAGGTCCTGGCGCCCCTGTCGGCTGCGATCCCGACGCCGCTACGGATCGGATCAGCGCCGATCCCGAGACCGAATCAGCCTTAAAAACAGCTCTATCTCTGTCTTCTTCAACATCAACATGAAATGACAGTTTTGGGTTATTTGAAGAGCAAATTTCAGCAGAATTAAAATGTGAAGATAGAGGCTGATCTAAAATACAATGTGGTATATTATTTGTATCATGCATCCCTTTTCTCAGCAAAACCGAATTAAGAGAACCAAACATCATTGGTGACTCAACTTGGTGTTGAATTTGCTGAATAACCACTCCCTTTGCATTAGAGACGTTCTTCACATTACTTTTCTTACTATTAACATTACTTGGCTGCGATTGTTCATGTTTTTCTCAATGTCCATATCTTTGGCACCATCCAAAAGATCATCATTAGAACCATCATCATCACGTTCATCATCATTATTCCCGTTGTTTATCATATCAACCCCATCAAGCTGTGTCACTACTACTAGTTCCACCTCAAAACTAAGCTTGAAGAACCCTCGCTGGATGAAAACATCAGTCGTCTCCGGTATGAGAGTGTGATCCAAACAACCAATCGGCAGTCTCAACTCCTTATTCTTTCTAGTGTGCACCATGTCCACCTCTTTTGTTTTGCCAAAAAGAGTGCCCACTGCCCAAAAAGCCAAGAAGTCAGTCCTAACATCAGCTGGAATCCCTCTAACACGAAGCCAAACCTCAGGTAACATATACAAAGGATCCTCAAGAGCTGACCAATCCTCGAAAACAAGATCAGAAGCTTTATCAGGAACTGGATAAGTACGAAAAGCCTTCATCCTCTGAGCTTCGGATTTATTAGGGAATTTGACCCTAAACACATTATTCTGAAAGTTGTAAATCTCCCACTGAAAATTTTCCACAGGTACAATTCTCCTCGAGCATTCTGTAATTTCTGGGATAGACATAGGATCCCCTTCAACAGTCACCTTTACCAGCTTGAGATTGTCAATCTTTTGTTTGTAAGCACCACATGTGGGTACCTCAAAGAACATAAGTTATTCAATTGCATAACCATACATAGTGATAGATGGTTTAGGAGCCTAAAGGAGCGGACAAGCACTAGAAATATGATTAGGCGATTCACAAATATCACAAGTAGGTGCAGTACAAGTATCAATTTGGTGCCTTGGTTGCTTGCATCTGAAGCTTGGATTTTTATCAACCTTTTTTGCTTTCTTAGCCGGATTGGGAACATCAGCTTTTGGTACTGAATCCACCTGCATGGCCTATGTCTGTTGTACACCTATTACTGTAGTCTGAGGTTGAGGTACACTAGGGTCAGCACCCTGAGCTCCCCCTACAGCCGCAGCACCCAAACCCATCGGTATACCTTCTTCAGACCCACCTTTCCGTGCTGCCACCGCCAAAGCTGCAACTACCCCCTGCATAGCCTCCTTGAGCAACTCAGGATTAATACCAGCTAAGCTTGCACTATTCTGAATCGCAGAATCATAATTCCCACCTCCGCCATAGCGATTATTATTGAAATTGGATCTACCATTGTAACCATATCTAGATGATGCATGAAAATTGCTATTGCCATAGGGTCTAGGTCAGTACTGCTGATTACTTCCATTGCGGTAAGAATTAGAAGAATTTGAACCTCTGTTAAATTGACCAAAATCATTACCGAAACCCGCAGAGAAGTGCTGACCCTGAGCATGGTTTGGTTCATGTGAACTCCCGCTCGAATCGCCGGTGACAAAATTTCCTTGACGGCCACCTGCGAACCCTCCACCGCGCCCAGACCCATAGCCGGACTGGCCATTGCCTGGTCCATTGGCGAAGCCCTGACCACCAGCTTTGAAGCCGTGGCCGCCCGCGCCACGCCCCCGGCCGTGGTGTCCGCCATGGTCACCGCGATCACCGCGGTCACCGCGTCCTCTTCTTGATCCACTCCCACGCCCTGGGCCGAACCCTCCGCCGCCATTGTTCATCGTGAACGCAACGCCTTATCCAATGCCCGTAGTATCGCAGCCGCCACGAGAAGACGAATTAGCTCGAGGCCACAAAAACCCTAGCCTTCGACGCCAGGCATGCCCAGCAGCGATATTTGCGTCGGAAGGAATTTTTCAGGATTTGATCGAGCGTTATGGGCCTTTGATCGTCGAGAGCCTCTCGCTTGGCAGCATTAAGAGAAGTAGGCCGACCTGGAGCACGAGCCTTTTTAAAGTTATGATCCGCAAAAGAGCCCAGTAGCTCTAAATTTGAATTCCGCATGGAACTCGGATCGTGACTGAGATCTGTCGGACGAGGAGAAGGTCGGTGCCGCCGTTGAACCACCGTCCTTCCCTGATCATCGCCGTCGATGACAGGGAAGGTCGAAGGTTCAAGGACTGGCAGCCGTGGCGAACGGAAACCCTCGGCCGAGCTAGAGATTGTCGGAGATCTTACCTTGCACCGTGGAGAAACGAACTCCCGAGCCGCTAGACGTTGAAGACGTTGGCGTAACAGACGCTTCTCAGCCCGCCGAGCAAGTCCCGATGCCGTCTCCACAAGATCTCTGCCCCCATCCGGAGACGGTGATCGGCATAGGTAGAAGTCTGCCCATGCCGATCCTCCCTCGATCTCATCCCCATCTTCTCCCTCCGAGCCAAAACTTATATCGTCCTCAACGAGAGCCCAGAAACGGCCTAGAGCCGCCTGTTCCAACGAGGAGATGGGCAGCGAGCCTTTGACGGTCGCCGGCGAAAGCAGATCGCCCGCCCCGTCGCCACAGCCGTTGCCCGACCCAACGGTCATATTCTGGTTGTATAATTGAGATTCTGCAAGTTAAAGTTTTTAGACCAGACCTTGATTTGTGTTATCTTGTTCTGAAACCAAAACTTCACTTGTTGTGCTGTAGGATCCGTTGTCTCACTCAACTCCCTCCTTTGATATTCATTTGGGTGTGTGCACATGCTAAAAAATCTGTTCATTCAACTGAGAAATAATGGCAATTGGCGAGTCGTTAAATTCTTGTAACAAACTCAAGAAGTGTGCAGTTGTGTAAATTTTTATGGTTTTCACATTTTTTCTCATATATCCCTTTCCACTGTGTATAGGTAAATCAATATATTAAGACTACTCATAGTGGGGTAACATAGGTAGTAACATCACATATTCCAAGACATATTGGTGACATGGTATGACAACAAATGAAGAAAGAGATCGGTGGTAACTAACTATGTTACCGGAACATCACACTTTTCAAGACAAGATGAGTCTACAACCTAATTAATATGGTCTACATAATATCACCATATACTACCACTAGGGTGGCATAGGCTCATATGCATGTAGTACTCCCCACTATGACTAGTCTAAGAAAAAAAACATGGGATATGTATTTACATGATCACATATATGATATGATGCAATTCATTTCAACCAAATTTCTTGAATTTAAAAGCAAAATATTGGTGATAAATGTTTGCAGTTGTAAAAGAACAAGAGAAATATCGATTTGAAACCAAGTAGGATTCGTACCCTTGAGTATCTGGGTCTGCTGGAAAGTTAGCCTATGCAGACCCTTCTTCCTTGGTTTTGGGCCTTCAACAACATTATGATCATTAGTGGCGTCCCCCCCACGTATGTTTATGTTGTTAGATGATATGTCAAAGTCGAAATTATCATTATACATTCCATCTAATTCTCCAAGTAATCGTCGAAGGTTTTCTGATCCTCTTCATGTAATTGACCACTCGGTGCTAGCCTGATATAAAAAGTGGTAGTTCCACTTTTAGATACATACTCTATTCTAAAATTTTATAGCTCAACAACTAAGAAACTTACTCTAGCAAGTTGAGTTTAGTTGAGTTTATTTCATTCAATAATGGAAAGGTTAAAACAGCCTTCTATATTATTGACTATTAGAGGTTACAAAGTCCCATATTAATCGGACACATATAAGAATTTAGCAAATAGTGCTTCTTTGTGTTTCAAACATATGATATAGATTCGCTATCCACCCACTCATTTTGTTCCCTTAATATTTTTCAAACATATGATATAGATTCCCAATTTTTCTAGGTATTTTTTGCAATTTAGTTCCTATTTACACTTACGAGTAATTGATTTATTTTGATATCACATAATGCAAACAATTTATTATTTTGAGATCAATTTAGTTCATATTTAGACTTACGAGTAATTGATTTATTTTGATATCAAATAATGCAAACAGTTTATGTCCCACAAATGTAAGCTCAGCTCGAAATAATCACGGCGGCATAACTTCGAAATTAAATAGTGCATACGAGTCTATTATTATTTTGTCTTCCTTTGTGTTGGTCCCACAAATTTAACCTTAGCTTGGACTACTTAACCAAGCGACATGTATATGCATGTGACATAGTAACTTGGATGATTGGATATTACATGGAGAATTTCATGTAGAAACAAACAGGTAACAAATGATAGTAGCCTAATAAAAAAAAATCAGCAAGATATACTTCAACATCTCTACAAGTAGCACATATTCAACCTTTGATGGTGCTCACAACGGAAAGTCATGGCAACGAAATCAGTATATACAAGTGCTTATGTGTTCATAGTTTGTTATCCCTCTTCTAAGAATAACACGTGTTAAAAACACTTTGGAGCATCAAGGAACAAAACAAACAAACAAAACTTCCTAAATTATAATCGCTGCCTGGACTCGCTCTTGCTTTACGCAGTGCCCACCCGTCGCGGCCATCCGATAGAAATCACGCGGTGGGATGGATTTTTTAGTGGTCCCACGCGCACGCGCACGGGCAGAACGAATAAAGCGTAGTGCTCTCTTTTCGTCCACTCCGTTGCTATCCCTTTCTCTACCCATCGTGAGGGATGGCCATGGCATTGACCATGGCCACAAGCTGTCTCACAAAAAATAATGAGAGGCAACGTAACTCTCGCTCAGGATGGCCGCCACCTAATAATTAGTTGTGTCGGCGCCCTCTCCGACCAACGCGCTTTGGCCCGCTTTCGCTCCTGCCCTACGCCTCCTCCCCACCCTCATCGAGCAGGATCTAGATAGTTGGTCGTGGTGCCCGTGCCCGCACTCCAGAGGAGAAGAGCGGCGGCCATGGCGTTGCTGGTGGTTCGGGATGAGGCGGAATCGCACATCAAGGCGAAGGGAAATATTCAGTAACATGTCACTTTCAGCTCCTAGGCCCACTTTCTATTGTGGAAAATATTCAATTTCAAAAAGGGGAGCACCACGGTAGACTATCAGGTGCTAGGGCACTGTGTAGCATCGTTCAAAAAACTTTCAACTAGGTACTATTAGAGATGAGCAAAAATGCATATATCAGCTGTCTTCTACACCCACCACCAGTAGCGCCGGACATCGCCATGAAAGATTCGATGCCCTGACCAGGTTGATCATCCACGCTTGAAACAAAGACACGTCATGTATGTCTCCTACACTCAGGTACGGTGTATTGTCGTGTCATTTTCTCCTTTCCTTTGCCTCATTTTATAGCCGCTTCCTCTCGACTTACCCTTGCCTTCTAGATATTGCACACAAATTATATTTTGTTGGCTTCAGAAAATTAATTGTAATGTCTGTCATATATATATAGGAAAATATAGTAATTCATTGATCCTAGATATGATGAAGATATGCATATCTTTTTTGTCATCATTGCACACTAAATAAATATGCTCAAAATTAGCATATCTTGCATGACGAAGAGAGTTTATGGAGTACAATTAATACCACCAAATATGACATTTCCACGTGGAAATTAATTTACCAAGGACAAATGAGTGGGGTAAGAAAATTAAAGAAGAACGAAATTAGGTCAGGTTATGAGATTTTATGGACTTAGAGGATATATTGCACAAAATCAATGCACATATGTTAATTTAATTGATGAGCATTGATACGTCTCCGACGTATCGATAATTTCTTATGTTCCATGCCACATTATTGATGATACCTACATGTTTTATGCACACTTTATGTCATATTCGTGCATTTTCTGGAACTAACCTATTAACAAGATGCCGAAGTGCCAGTTCCTGTTTTTGGTTTCAGAAATCCTAGTAACGAAATATTCTCGGAATCGGACGAAATCAAGACCCAGGTTCCTATTTTCACCGGAAGCATCTAGAACACCCGAGAAGGACCAGAGGGGGGCCATAGGCCACCCAGACCATAGTCCGGCGCGGCCCAGGCCCTGGCCGCGCTGCCCTATGGTGTGGCCACCCCTTCGACCCTCCTGCGCCGCCTCTTCGCCTATATAAAGCCTCTGTCGCGAAAACCCTGATGCGAAGAACCACGATACGGAAAACCTTCCGGAGCCGCCGCCATCGCGAAGCCAAGATCCGGGGGACAGGAGTCTCTGTTCCGGCACCCTGCCGGAGCGGGGAAGTGCCCCGGAAGCCTTCTCCATCAACACCGCTGCCATCTCCACCGCCATCTTCATCACCGCTGCTTGCTCCCATGAGGAGGGAGTAGTTCTCCATCGAGGCTCGGGGCTGTACCGGTAGCTATGTGGTTCATCTCTCTCCTATGTACTTCAATACAATAATCTCATGAGCTGCCTTACATGATTGAGATTCATATGATGATGCTTGTAATCTAGATGTCATTATGCTAGTCAAGTGAGTTTTACTTATGTGATCTCCGGAGACTCCTTGTCCCACGTGTGTAAAGGTGACAGTGTGTGCACCGTGTGGGTCTCTTAGGCTATATTTCACAGAATACTTATTCACTGTTGAATGGCATAGTGAGGTGCTTATTTATATCTCTTTATGATTGCAATGTGTTTGTATCACAATTTATCTATCACTAGTAGGAAAAGCCTCATCAGTGGCGCACCAAAAACACATTCTGTGGCGCATGGGTGGTGCGCCACAGAATTCTCGCCACAAAAATAAGGATTCTGTGGCGCACCAGCCAATGCGCCACGAAGCTTATTTCGTAGGCGCACGGACGTGGTGCGCCACGAAACAGAAGTCTTATTTCTGTGGCGCACCACCGCCGGTGCGCCACAGAATTTTTTTTAAAATTTCAAAAAAAGTGGCGGCCAGATCCAGATCTAGATCTAGATCTAGATCTGGGGCCGCCGAATTTTTTTTAAAATTTTTCTGGAAGGTCGCCGGAGGTGGGTGGGGTGGGTGGGTGGGTGGGTGGAGGATGAGGCCGGCCGGAGGAGGTGGTGGTGGTGGAATAGGAGGAGGTGGAGGTGGAGGTGGTGGTGGTGGTGGTGGTGGTGGTGGTAGAGGAGGAGGAGGAGGAGGTGGTGGTGGTGGTGGTGGTGGTGGTGGTGGTAGAGGAGGAGGTGGTCGCCGGAGGAGGAGGAGGAGGTGGTGGTGGTGGTGGTGGTGGTGGTGGTGGTGGTGGTGGTGGTGGTGGTGGTGGTGGTGGTGGTAGAGGAGGAGGTGGTCGCCGGAGGAGGTGGTCGCCGGAGGAGGTGTTGATCGTGGTCGCCGTAGTAGGTCGCCGGAGTAGTTCGCCGGAGTAGTTCGCCGGAGTTGTTGGTCACCGGAGTTGGTCGCCGGAGTAGGAGAGGAGAGAGGAGAAGTGGAGAAGTGGAGGAGAGGAAGAGAAGAGGAGAGGAGGAGAAGGGGAGAAGTGGAGGAGAAGAGGAGAGGAGGAGAAGGGGAGAAGTGGAGAAATGGAGGAGAGAAGGAGAAGTGGGCGCCAGAAATTTCAAATTTCGAACGTTATTTCTGTGGCGCATGGGCACTTGGTGCGCCACAGAATTTTTTTTTTTTTGTATTGTGCAGCAAAAAATCTTTAACTGGCCGTAACTTTTTACTCTTTTCGAATTTTGGGATTCTAAAAATTGTCCAACTGGCCGTAACATTTTGATATATTATGCGTTTTTTTTCGAGTTCGTATGCAACCAGAAATCCAGTTTGATGATTTTCCCACGCAATTTTGCAAAAAAAGTTGAAATTCATGTTTGTTATTTTTTAGTGGTGCTAGATGACATAGTACATGGGCATCTCGAAGGATTTTATTTTTGGCAATTTATATCTATTTCTTTTATTTTTTACAGAGGTCAAAAAGGCGATCCACGGGGGGGGGGGGGGGGGTGGGGTTGCATGAAACTCATGTGCGCCACGAAATAAGGCTTACGTGGCGCACCATCCCACGTGCGCCACGGAAAGTCTTAGTTCGGTGGCGCACCAGGAACAATGCGCCACCGAAAGTCTTAATTCGGTGGCGCACCGAGCCGATGCGCCATCGAATGTCTTATTTACGTGGCGCACGTGATCCCGTGCGCCACGAAATAGTGAAACCAATGATTGGGGTTGGCCCCACCAAATTTACGTGGCGCATGGAGCCTCAGTGCGCCACAAAATTAAGCTATTTACTGTGGCGCACCGTGTCCGGTGCGCCACAAAATAACTTTACGTGGCGCATTTTAAACGGTGCGCCACGAGAACTAAGCATCGCCTATAAGGGTTTTCCTACTAGTGTATGTGCTACTCTAGCAATGTTATTAAAGTAGTTTTATTCCTCCCTGCATGTGTGCAAAGGTGACGAGTGTGTGCACCGTGTTAGTACTTGGTTTATGCTATGAGCATGATCTCTTGTAGATTGCGAAGTTAACTATTGCTATGATAATATTGATGTGATCTATTCCTCCTACATATGCATGAAGGTGACAGTGTGCATGCTATGCTAGTACTTGGTTTAGTCTTTTGATCTATCTTACACTAAAGGTTACTAAAATAGGAGCATTATTGTGGAGCTTGTTAACTCCGGCATTGAGGGTTCGTGTAATCCTACGCAATGTGTTCATCATCCAACAAAAGTGTAGAGTATGCATTTATCTATTCTGTTATGTGATCAATGTTGAGAGTGTCCACTAGTGAAAGTCTAATCCCTAGGCCTTGTTCCTAAATACGCTATCGCTGCTTGTTTACTTGTTTTATCTGCGTTACTACTGTCTGCATTACTACTGCTTGTTTACTCGTCTCGGGCAAAGCACTTTTCTCGGTGCCGTTGCTACTACTTATTCATACCATCCGTATTTCACTATCTCTTCGCCGAACTAGTGCACCTATTAGGTGTGTTGGGGACACAAGAGACTTCTTGCTTTGTGGTTGCAGGGTTGCATGAGAGGGATATCTTTGACCTCTTCCTCCCTGAGTTCGATAAACCTTGGGTATCCACTTAAGGGAAACTTGCTGCTGTTCTACAAACCTCTGCTCTTGGAGGCCCAACACTGTCTATAAGAATAGAAGCTCCCGTAGACATCAAGCATACATTTGACCTTCAACATATTGCACATAATTGTATATTGATCTCGTGGAATCTTATAATTAGGGAATGATTATTAGTTCCCCTTGAAAAATATAATTCCATCCATTTTTGGAACAGAAAGTCTTGTACATGAATCACGTATCATGATTATAACCCTTGTGCTCATTTTTACACTCACGAGTGTTTCTAAGTGTAAAATGTGTGTCCACCAGTCCATGTATTGTATTGGGGTCATATTACAAAACAAGATCAATAGGATATTCCATAATTGAAACAAAATCCAAATAGAAGGGACCTCTTTTCCTCTCTCGAGCTCTCCGCTCCCTCTCTCTTCAGGTCTCTCCAGATCTGGGCCGCTCGGCCCCTCTCCCTCTCTTCTCCGGTGTGAGCCGGCGTTGAGGTGGGCGGGGGACCCTCCCCTGTGCAGTAGTAGGTTAGCAGTAGGTGTCTTTGGTTAGGTTTCATCCTGGTTTTACCTCCATGGCGTATGGCGTCATGCCGATGTGGGGTTCTTGGTCGCCGGTGCATGCGAGCTGCACCTGGTGGTCGGTGGTTGTTTCTCTCCTTCTCATGGAGGTCCGGTGGTTGGAGCCACAGGTGAGCGGGGATGGGCTTCTCACCGTCCCAATGAATAAGCTCGAGGTAGTTGCTGGTGATGATGAAGTTGGTTTTGTTGTTCTTCATGTCTGCTACAATCATCTAGGAGGTGGGGGAGTGGACCGGATGGGCGATGTTCTGATTTCTTCTCATCGATGGGGATTGCTGCTGCATCTTGCGGAGACTCTCAACGGCGGCGATCTGGCGCCGTTGTTATCCTCAACCATGGTGGCTACTCCGCGCCGCGGTCCTGCATATTCCGTGGCTTCTTCAACCTCCAGGCCGGCGGGCCAAGAAGGAGGCCTTTTCGTGACTCCGTCATGGCGCTCCATCGTCACGCCTTCGCCAAGTGGTCTCATCCCCGGCGTCGGTGATGTCGGCCGTGATGCCGAGTTCCTCGTCAAGCTGCGGTGGAGAAGGACTCAAGGACTTGATTGCTTTCTCTTGTTTTGTTTTGGGGTCCTTTGTGTAAAAGTGCAGGTCATGGTTGTATTTTTTTTTTGGATGTTGCAGCAATTTGTAATCCCACCTCTTTAATATAAGCAGCATCTGGGACCTTCTGGTCCCAATCCTTGTTCAAAAAAAAATATAGGATATTCCATATTTACTCTATGAGGCACAAGTTTTTCGTATTGTTTAGGTATAGATCGACATAAGGTGAATGCACAATATAGCGTTATCCGAGATAACGACACCACATATTTATATACTTTAAGCTACATACTAATCAAAGAAAGTACTATTGTGCTAACAATGTATATGAGGAATATTTCATTGAATAAATGTGGAGTTCCTTCCTCATACCATGAATAGGGGTTGGGCATAAAGCTCGAAGCTCGTCGAGCTTAACAACGCTTGTTTACTCAACCCGTTTTGCTTGGCTTGTTTAGCAACATTTTTTGCTTGTTAACGCTAACAAGTTAAGTGGGCAAGATGGTGAGTCTTGCGAGCTACTCTCTAAGTTTTCTATGTTCGAGCCCATGTTATGGAGGCGGTGTAAATATCCCAATCTGGCCCAAGCCCAGCTGAGACCCTGCCATAAAGACGTATAGGAGCGACCAAGCGAGAGTGGAATCGCCGAATTACCTCCACCTCATCTTGTGAACTCGCGTCTTAATGTGCTTAATGATCATCACAAGCGCTTTCGAGCATATAACAATATAAACCGATCTTCATTTTATGTTGTTAATGATAATGAGCTTAACGAGACAAGCCCCTTAACGATCATGAGTGTTAATCCAAGCCTTAAGGAGCTAATCAGCTTGTTAGTCCAGCCCTAATCGCACCATGAGGCTAAGATTTTCAATAATAATTTTTAAGTTTGTGATAGCACAACGATGATAGAGTTGGACCGGGCCGCTAGAGGGGATGGCTCATTGACTCAAACTTGTAGGTTAGAATAGTACGACTGTATCAGGCGCGGTAACCGAGTTGGGCCGGTGTGGGGCGCGGTTGGTATGAGGGGTTGCGGACAGTATGAGTTTCGGTAGGGGGCAGGGTGGGCTCAAGAGGGGAAAGGAGTGGTGAGCTATGAAAGGAAATATGGCTACCAAAGCAAGTGATGCTCTTCAATTTTGTTGTTTCGTTGAACTGTAGTCACTATACAATATTTTCTTATATTTGGGCTTATTATTAAGGCAGCAATGCAAAGTGATCGTACTAGCTAGGGTACGATGTAAAAAAATGCAGTTATCTTGCAATTATCAATAGAAAAATATATAGTATGATCACACATATTTACATATAATAATATAACAGCTTGATAGGCTAATAGGGCGATGGTGGTAAGTTTTTTCATAGGCGGCAAGAAAATTCCCAGCTATACTAGTACTATGCTGCAAAAGCAAGCATGTCGTGTGTTTTATAATTTTATGTTAGTTATGTCATGTTTACTTGTATAAATGCACAAATATATGTTTTGCTTTACTTTACGGACTAATATATGCCGACGTGTATGTGCTTAAAGCTGAGCTCACACGGTATACTGTCTCTAGGAGTTAATTAGCTTTTGCATTTAGACGAATTATGGGATAGTATACTATAGTTATATAACACATTAAGAAAGTTATCATTAATATTTTCAACAAAGTTGATCATTCTGTTGTATTTCATCTCATTGTCATCAGTTTAAAAGAAAGCAGCAACAAGAAATATTCCCTCCGTTCAGGTTTCTAGGGCCACTACTAACCATATGGAATTAACATATACAATATAAATGATGTGTTACCTAAATAACACATATTTTGTTCTCATAGTGGGAGAATATGTTTCCATATGCAATGTCAACTAAACATTTTAATGTCATGACATGTCATTAAATAAGAAGTTGCCATATTACCATAATATGACACTTTCTAAGAATGAAATGTTCTATAAATTAATAAATGAGGCATTGTAAATTACTATCAATATGACTGTGGTGTTTTGGAGGCCGTGCTACATGTACCTCTTTACTTTCATACAATCAAAATTCATATTTTAATGTTTCAAAAAATTGAAAAAAATTTCTAGAGGTAGTCAATGATGTATGGTATAATGGTGTAAAATCTCAATAAAAACCAATTTCTATTCTAGGCTACACGAAATTGATAAAATCTGACAAAGTTTATAGACTTGAAATATGCACTATTCACTATGAAATTTGCTAGAATTTTCATTTTGTAGCCTAGAATATGAGGTTGTTTTATTGAGAATTGACACCACTAGTATACATCTCTGGTTAACTAGAATTTTGTTTCATTTATAAAAAAAATTAATATACAAATTATGACTGTTCGCAAATAAAGAGCTAGGTGTAGGTCGGCCTCCATTTTAAGTTTTCATAATACTATGCATATAAAGGTAGCAACATAGAATTTTTTTTTGCGGAAGCGGACTTTTGGCTCTCGGGTGCAACTCACCCCCATAAACCAAAATAATTGTAGTAATTTAAAAAAGTCAAAAAAAAATGAATCATCCTGGAAACCAAGGATGATCAAGTTTGTACTCGTAAAAAAAATTGAAAATGAAATTATTCTCGTGGTCTCCAGGGCAAAAAAAAGACAAAATTATGACGAATATAAAGTAAATAGTACCTGGTCGAGTTTTTTTTACCCAGGATACAATAAAAGTAATTTCCTAGGGAAATATTTTGTTTCAAGTACAATACCTGATCATCTTTGATTCCCGAGAAAGTTTGATTTTTTTGTATTTTTTTAATTTTTTTCCAAATATAGGGGTGTGTGACACCCGAGCCAATATGTATTTCCCGTAGCAACGTAGAATAGTTAATAAGCATGATACTACCTTGTTTTACTACCCACTGTGAGTAGTTTTAGTTAACATCAGCGTCAAAGTTAGGGTCGAATATCTCGAGTGGTCCGGGAGTGTGCACCACATTGATCAATTATAACACTTCAAAGTTAGGGTCAAATATCTCGAGGGTCAAATATTCATTCAGTGGGAGGCGATGTTCCCGTCGACAGCTAGGCGCCTGTGGTGACTTCGTCAATTTCAAGATCCAATCCGTCGGCTCAGTCTTCCGGAGGTGCTCATAGAGGTAGGATGTGCGTGTGTGCGTTCATAGGGGTGAGCGTATACGCGTGTATGTGAGCATCTACATTTGTACTGTATTTCTTAAAAAAAGTAAGTACATGATCAAATAGAAAATTAAGGAAACTAAAACAGAGCCGCAACGAAACCGGCGATTATAATTCTAGCTAGCCATCCAATATAAGCATGGGTACCGACACGGACGATGTGAACCTGCGTGCACGTGCACCTTATTTGTGCAAATTTTAAAGTTTACGAAAATTTTGAAAAATGCACACATTTATATTCTATGTTGACACTTATTTGTCCAAATTTTGGCATAAAAAATGACCATGCGTAATCTACAAAATGGAATTCCCTATTTCGGTGGACAATACATAACCAATAATAATAGTATCATTTTGATATTTTGTCATTTTCGTGTTGTTCACATATAATCGTATTTTTTTCGTGAAAACTTACACAAATAATTATCAACATAATATATACATGAAAAAAAAAAACTTTTATTAAGATTTTCAAATAGCATTTTTCCAGTTAAAGAAAATGGGTGCACATGCACCCGGTTCATGCTAGTATTTTTCCTACATACATGATGAAATTCTATCACCAATTTGGCTCCTTGCAGTACGTCCAACAAGGAAATAATATAGATGGATACCGATGCATTGAAGTACTAGTACGACGGGGCATTCTATCTGTAGTTAAATTACACATCCGGTCTGTTGATAAGGAATTAAGGATGCACATTCATTACTTGATGAACAATAAAGCGATCTGTTGATATAAGGAATTTAGGATGAACAAGTCCTTGCAGATATACACCACTCGCATGGACTGCATGAACCAGCATTATTAATTCATGTAAGTCTTATGTTCATTCCAAACGAGATAATTCGTAACAACACTAAAGAGAGCTGATTTGTTGCATAGAGGAGAGATATTACATGAAGAATTTCATGTAGAAACACACAGGTAACAAATGATAGTAGCCTAATAAACAAAATCAGCAAGATATACTTCAACATCTCTACAAGTAGCACATATTCAACCTTTGATGGTGCTCACAAAGGAAAGTCATGGCAACAAAATCAATATATACAAGTGGTATGTGTTCATAGTTTGTTATCCCTCTTCTAAGAATAACACGTGCTAAAAACACTTTGGAGAATCAAGGAACAAAACAAACAAAAAACTTCCTAAATTATAATCGCTGCCTGGACTCGCTCTTGGTTTACCCGGTGCCCACCCGTCGTGGCCATCCGATAAAAATCACGCGGTGCGATGGCTTTTTTAGTGGTCCCACGCGCACGCGCACGCGCACGTGCAGAACAAATAAGGCGTAGCGCTCTCTTTTCGTCCACTCCGTTGCTATCCCTTTCTCTACCCACCGTGAGGGATGGCCATGGCGTTGACCATGGCCACAAGCTGTCTCACACAAAAATAATGAGGCAGCATAACTGTCGCTCAGGATGGCCGCCACCTAATAACTGGTTGTGTCGGCGCCCTCTCCGACCGCCACGCTCTGGCCTGCTTTCACTCCTGCCCTACACCTCCTCCCCACCCTCGTCGAGCAGGATATAGATAGGTGGTCGTGGTTCCGGTGCCCGCACTCCAGAGGAGAAGGGCGGCGGCCATGGCGTTGCTAGTGGTTCGGGATGAGACGGAATCGCATGTTGAGGCGAAGGGAAATATTCGGTAAGATGTCACTATCAGCTCCTAGGCCCACTTTCTATTGGGGGAATATTCAATTCCAACAAGGGGAGCCCCACGGTAGACTATCAGGTGCTAGGGCAATGTGTAGCATCGTCCAAAAAACTTTCAACTAGGTACTGTTAGAGATGAGAAAAAATGTATATACCGGTTGTCTTCTACGCCCACCACCAGCAGCGCCGGACATCGCCATGAAAGATTCGACGCCCTGACCAGGTTGATCCTCCACGCTTGAAACGAAGACACGCCATGTATGTCTCCTACACTCAGGTACGGTGTATTATCGTGTCATTTTCTCCTTTCCTTTGCCTCATTTTATAGCCGACTTACCCTTGCCTTCTAGATATTGCACACTAATTATTTTTTGTTGGCTTCAGAAAATTAATTATAATGGCTGTCAGATATATATAGGAAAATATAGTAATTCATCGATCCTAGATACGCTGAAGATATGCATATATTTTTTGTCATCATTGTACACTAAATAAATATGCTCAAAATTAGCATATCTTGCATGACGAAGAGTGTTTATGGAGTACAATTAATACCACCAAATAAGTCATTTCCACGTGGAAGTTAATTTACCAAGGATAAATGAGTGGAGTAAGAAAATTAAAGAAGAACGAAATTAGGTCAGGTTATGAGATTTTATGGACTTAGAGGATATATTGCACAAAATCAATACACATATGTTTAATTTAATTCATGAGCATACATTTGACCTTCAACATATTGCACATAAATGTATATTGATCTCGTGGAATATTATAATTAGGGAATGATTATTCGTTCCCTTGAAAAATATAATTCCATCCATTTTTGCAACAGAAAGTCTTGTACATGAATCACATATCATGATTATAACCCTTGTGCTCATTTTTATACTCACGAGTGTTTCTAAGTGGAAAATGTGTGTCCTTCAGGTATTGGGGTCATATTACAAAATAAGATTAATAGGATATTACATAATTGAAACAAAGTCGAAATAGAAGGGACCTCTTTTCCTCTCTCGAGCTCTTTGCTCCCTCTTTCTTAAGGTCTCTCCAGATCTGGGCCGCTCGGCCCCTCCCTCTCTTCTCCGGCGTGAGCCGGCGTTGAGGCGGGCGGGGGACCCTCCCCTGTGCAGTAATAGTTTATCTATAGGAGTCTTTGGTTAGGTTTCATCCTGGTTTTGCCTCAATGGCGTATGGCGTCATGCCGATGTGGGGGACTTGGTCGCCGGTGCATGCGAGCTGCACCTGGTGGCCGGTGGCTGTATCTCTCCTTCTCATGGAGCTCCTGTGGTTGGAGCCGCAGGTGAGGGGGGATGGGCTTCTCACCGTCCCAATGAATAAGCTCGAGGTAGTTGTTGGTGATGATGAAGTTGGTTTTGATGTTCTTTATGTCTGCTACAATCATCAAGGAGGTGGGGGAGTGGACCGGAAGGGTGACGTTTTGATTTCGTCTCATCGATGGGGATTGTTGCTGCATCTTGCGGAGACTCTCAACGGCGGCGATCTGGTACCGTTGTTATCTTCAGCCATGGTGGCTACTCCGCGCCGCGGTCCTGTAGGTTTCGTGGCTTCTTCCACCTCTAGGCCGGTGAGCCAAGAAGGGGGCTTTTGCGCGACTCCGTCTTGGCGCTCCATCGTCACACCTTTGCCAAGTGGTCTCGTCCCCGGCGTCAATGATGTCGGCCGTGATGCCGAGTTCTTCGTCAAGCTGCGGTGGAGAAGGACTCATGGACTTGATTGCTTTCTCTTTTTTTTGAGGTCCTTTGTGTAAAAGTGCAGGTCATGGATCTATTTTCTTTTTTGTTTTGGGTGTTGCAGCAATTTGTAATCCCATCGCTTTAATATAAGCAGCATCTGGGACCTTCTGGTCCCGATCCTTGTTCAAAAAAATAGGATATTCCATATTTACTCTACGAGGCTCAAATTTTTCGTATTGTTTAGGTATAGATCGACATAAGGTGAATGCACAATATAGCGTTCAAGATAACCACGTATTTATATACTTTAAGTTACATACTAATTATAGAAAATACTATTGTGCTAACAATGTATATAAGGAATATTTCATTGAATAAATGTGGAGTTCCATCCTCATACCATGAATAGGGGTTGGGAAAAAAGCTCGAAGCTCGTCGAGCTTAACAACGCTCGTTTACTCAACCCGTTTTGCTTGGCTTGTTTTTGAACGAACTCAATTTGGCAACATTTTTTGCTTGTTAACGCTAACAAGTTAAGTGGGCAAGATGGTGAGTCTTGCATGCTACTCGCTAAGTTTGCTATGTTGGAGCCCATGTTATGGAGGGCGGTGTAAATAGCCCAATCTGGCCAAGCCCAGCTGAGACCCTGCCATAAAGACGTATAGGAGCGACCAAGCGAGAGTGAAATCGCCGAATCACCTTCACCTCATCTCGTCAACTCGCGTCTTAATGTGCTTAATAAGCATCACAAGCGCTTTCGAGCATATAACCATATAAACCGATCTTCATTTTATGTTGTTAATAATAATGAGCTTAATAAGCTCGTTAGTTCATCCCTAATCGCACCATGAGGCTAAGATTTTCCATAATGATTTTTAAGGTTGTGATAGCACAACGATGATAGAGTTGGGCCGGGCCGCTAGAGGGGCTGGCTCATTGACTCAAACTTGTAGGTTAGAATAGTACGACTGTATCAGGCGTGGTAATCAAGTTAGACCGATGTGGGGCGCGGTTGGTAGGAGGGGTTGCGGACAGTATGAGTTTCGGTAGGGGGCAGGGTGGGCTCAAGAGGGGACAGGAGTGGTGGGCTATGAAAGGAAATATGGCTCCCAAAGCAAGTGATGCTCTTCAATTGTGTTGTTTCATTGAAATGTAGTCACTATACCATATTTTCTTATATTTGGGCTTATTATTAAGGCAGTAATGCAAAGTGATCGTACTAGCTAGGGTACGATGTAAAAAAAATGCAGTTATCTTACAAATATCGATTGAAAAATATATAGTATGGTCAGACATATTTACATATAATAATATAACAGCTTGTTAGGCTAATAGGGCGATGTGGTAAGTTTTTGGATAGGCGGCAAGAAAATGCCCAACTATACTAGTACTATGCTGCAAAAGCAAGCATGTCGTATGTTTTATAATTTTATGTTAGGTATGTCATGTTTAATTGTATAAATGCACAAATATTTGTTTGCTTTACTTTACAGACTAATATATGCCGACGTGTATGTGCTTAAAGCTGGGTCCACACGATATATTGTCTCTAGGAGTTAATTAGCTTTTGCATTTAGACGAATTATGGGATAGTATACTATAGTTATATAACACGTGAAGAAAGTTGTCATTAATATTTTCAACAAAGTTGATCATTTTGTTGTATTTCATCTCATTGTCAACAGTTTAAAAGAAAGCATCAACAAGAAATACTCCCTCCCTTTAGGTTTCTAGGGCCACTACTAACCATATGGAATTAACATATACAATATAAATGATGTGTTACCTAAATAACACATATTTTGTTCTCATAGTGGGAGAATATGTGTCCATATGCAATGTCAACTAGACATTTTAATGACATGACATGTCATTAAATGAGAAGTTGCCATATTACCATAATATGACACTTTCTAAGAATGAAATGTTCTATAAATTAGTAAATGAGTCATTCTAAATTACTATCAATACGACTGTGGTGTTTTGGAGGCCGTGCTACACATACCTCTTTATTTTCAGACAAATATTTTAATGTTTCAAAAAATTGAAACAAAATTCTAGAGGTAGTCAATGATGTATGCTACAATGGTGTAAAATCTCAATAAAAACTAATTTGTATTCTAGGCTAGACGAAATTGATAAAATCTGACAAAGTTTATTGACTTGAAATATGCACTATTCACTATAAAATTTGCTAGAATTTTTCATTTCTGTGTAGCCTAGAATATGAGGTTGTTTTATTGGGAATTTATATTATTGTAGTATACATCACTGGTTATCTAGAATTTTGTTTCAGATTTTTTTAAAATTTAATATACAAATTCTGACTGTTCGCAAATAAAGAGCTAGGTGTAGCTCGGCCTCCGTTTTATCTTTTCATAATACTATCCATATAAAGATAGCAACATAGAACTTTTTTTTGCGGAAGTGGACTTTTAGCTCTCGGGTGCAACTCACCTCCATAGACAAAAAAATTTGTAGTAATTTAAAAAAGTAAAAAAAAAATTGAATCATCCTGGAAACCAAGGATCATCAAGTTTGTACTCGTAAAAAAAATTGAAAATGAAATTATTCTCATGGTCTCCAGGGCAAAAAAAAAAGACAAAATTATGACGAATATAAAGTAAATAGTACCTGGTCATGGGGAGTTTCGAGTTTTTTTTACCCAGGATACAATAAAAGTAATTTCCTAGGGAAATATTTTGTTTCAAGTACAATACCTGATCATCTTTGATTCCCCAGAAAGTTTGATTTTTTTGAAATTTTTTAATTTTTTTCCAAATATAGGGGTGTGTGGCACCCAAGAGCCAATATGTATTTCCCGTAGCAACGTAGAATAGTTAATAAGCATGATACTACCTTGTTTTACTACCCACTGTGAGTAGTTTTAGTTAACATCAGCATCAAAGTTAGGGTCAAATATCTCGAGTGGTCCGGGAGTGTGCACCACATTGATCAATTATAACACTTCAAAGTTAGGGTCAAATATCTCGAGGGTCAAATATTCATTCAGTGGGAGGCGATGTTCCCGTCGACAACAAGGCGCCTGTGGTGACTTCGTCAATTTCAAGATCCAATCCGTCGGCTCAGTCTTCCGGAGGTGCTCATAGAGGTAGGATGTGCGTGTGTGCGTTCATAGGGGTGAGCGTATACGCGTGTATGTGAGCATCTACATTTGTACTGTATTTCTCTAAAAAAGTAAGTACATGATCAAATAGAAAATTAAGGAAACTAAAACAGAGCCGCAACGAAACCGGCGATTATAATTCTAGCTAGCCATCCAATATAAGCATGGGTACCAACACGGACGATGTGAACCTGCGTGCACGTGCACTTTATTTGTGCAAATTTTAAAGTTTACGAAAATTTTGAAAAATGCACACATTTATATTCTATGTTGACACTTATTTGTCCAAATTTTGGCATAAAAAATGACCATGCGTAATCTACAAAATGGAATTCCCTATTTCGGTGGACAGTACATAACCAATCATAATAGTATCATTTTGATATTTTGTCATTTTCGTGTTGTTCACATATAATCGTATTTTTTCGTGAAAACTTACACAAATAATTATCAACATAATATATACATGAAAAAAAAAATTACTTTTATTAAGATTTTCAAATAGCATTTTTCCAGTTAAAGAAAATGGGTGCACATGCACCCGGTTCATGCTAGTATTTTTCCTACATACATGATGAAATTCTATCACCAATTTGGCTCCTTGCAGACCGTCCAACAAGGAAATAATATAGATGGATACCGATGCATTGAAGTACTAGTACGATGGGGCATTCTATCTGTAGTTAAATTACACATCCGGTCTGTTGATAAGGAATTAAGGATGCACATTCATTACTTGATGAACAATAAAGCGATCTGTTGATATAAGGAATTTAGGATGCACAAGTCCTTGCAGATATACACCACTCGGATGGACTGCATGAACAAGCATTATTAATTCATTGTAAGTCTTATGTTCATTCCAAATGAGATAATTCGTAACAACACTAAAGAGAGCTGATTTGGTGCATAGAGGAGAGATATTACATGAAGAATTTCATGTAGAAACACACAGGTAACAAATGATAGTAGCCTAATAAACAAAATCAGCAAGATATACTTCAACATCTCTATAAGTAGCACATATTCAACCTTTGATGGTGCTCACAAAGGAAAGTCATGGCAGCAAAATCAATATATACAAGTGGTATGTGTTCATAGTTTGTTATCCCTCTTCTAAGAATAACACGTGCTAAAAACACTTTGGAGAATCAAGGAACAAAACAAACAAAAAACTTCCTAAATTATAATCGCTGCCTGGACTCGCTCGTGGTTTACCCGGTGCCCACCCGTCGTGGCCATCCGATAAAAATCACGCGGTGCGATGGCTTTTTTAGTAGTCCCACGCGCACGCGCACATGCAGAACAAATAAGGCGTAGCGCTCTCTTTTCGTCCACTCCGTTGCTATCCCTTTCTCTACCCACCGTGAGGGATGGCCATGGCGTTGACCATGGCCACAAGCTGTCTCACACAAAAATAATGAGGCAGCATAACTCTCGCTCAGGATGGCCGCCACCTAATAACTGGTTGTGTCGGCGCCCTCTCCGACCGCCGCGCTCTGGCCTGCTTTCACTCCTGCCCTACACCTCCTCCCCACCCTCATCGAGCAGGATCTAGATAGGTGGTCGTGGTTCCCGTGCCCGCACTCCAGAGGAGAAGGGCGGCGGCCATGGCGTTGCTAGTGGTTCGGGATGAGACGGAATCGCATGTTGAGGCGAAAGGAAATATTCGGTAAGATGTCAGTATCAGCTCCTAGGCCCACTTTCTATTGGGGGAATATTCAATTCCAACAAGGGGAGCCCCACGGTAGACTATCAGGTGCTAGGCAATGTGTAGCATCGTCCAAAAAACTTTCAACTAGGTACTGCTACAGATGAGAAAAAAATGTATATATCGGTTCTTCTACGCCCACCAGCAGCGCCGGACATCACCATGAAAGATTCGACGCCCTGACCAGGTTGATCCTCCACGCTTGAAACAAAGACACGCCATGTATGTCTCCTACACTCAGGTATGGTGTATTGTCGTGTCATTTTCTCCTTTCCTTTGCCTCATTTTATAGCCGACTTACCCTTGCCTTCTAGATATTGCACACTAATTATTTTTTGTTGGCTTCAGAAAATTAATTATAATGGCTGTCAGATATATATAGGAAAATATAGTAATTCATTGATCCTAGATACGCTGAAGATATGCATATATTTTTTGTCATCATTGTACACTAAATAAATATGCTCAAAATTAGCATATCTTGCATGACGAAGAGTGTTTATAGAGTACAATTAATACCACCAAATAAGTCATTTCCACGTGGAAGGGATAAATGGGTGGAGTAAGAAAATTAAAGAAGAACGAAATTAGGTCAGGTTATGAGATTTTATGGACTTAGAGGATATATTGCACAAAATCAATACACATATGTTTAATTTAATTCATGAGCATACATTTGACCTTCAACATATTGCACATAAATGTATATTGATCTCGTGGAATCTTATAATTAGGGAATGATTATTCGTTCCCTTGAAAAATATAATTCCATCCATTTTTGCAACAGAAAGTCTTGTACATGAATCACGTATCATGATTATAACCCTTGTGCTCATTTTTACACTCACGAGTGCTTCTAAGTGGAAAATGTGTGTCCTTCAGTCCATGTATTGTATTGGGGTCATATTACAAAATAAGATTAATAGGATATTACATAATTGAAACAAAGTCGAAATAGAAGGGACCTCTTTTCCTCTCTCGAGCTCTTTGCTCCCTGTTTCTTCAGAACTCTCCAGATCTGGGCCGCTCCGCCCCTCCCTCACTTCTCCGGCGTGTGCCGGCGTTGAGGCGGGCGGGGGACCCTCCCCTATGCAGTAATAGTTTATCTATAGGAGTCTTTGGTTAGGTTTCATCCTAGTTTTGCCTCAATGGCGTATGGCGTCATGCCGATGTGGGGGACTTGGTCGCCGGTGCATGCGAGCTGCACCTGGTGGCCGGTGGTTGTATCTCTCCTTCTCATGGAGCTCCTGTGGTTGGAGCCGCAGGTGAGCGGGGATGGGCTTCTCACCGTCCCAATGAATAAACTCGAGGTAGTTGTTGGTGATGATGAAGTTGGTTTTGCTGTTCTTTATGTCTGCTACAATCATCAAGGAGGTGGGGGAGTGGACCGGAAGGGCGACGTTTTGATTTCGTCTCATCGATGGGGATTGTTGCTGCATCTTGCGGAGACTCTCAACGGCGGCGATCTGGCACCGCTGTTATCTTCAGCCATGGTGGCTACTCCGCGCCGCGGTCCTGCGGGTTTCGTGGCTTCTTCAACCTCCAGGCCGGTGAGCCAAGAAGGAGGCTTTTTCGCGACTCCGTCTTGGCGCTCCATCGTCACGCCTTTGCCAAGTGGTCTCGTCCCCGGCGTCAGTGATGTCGGCCGTGATGCCGAGTTCTTCGTCAAGCTGCGGTGGAGAAGGACTCAAGGACTTGATTGCTTTCTCTTGTTTTTTTGGGGTCCTTTGTGTAAAAGTGCAGGTCATGGATGTATTTTCTTTTTTGTTTTGGGTGTTGCAGCAATTTGTAATCCCACCGCTTTAATATAAGCAGCATCTGGGACCTTCTGGTCCCGATCCTTGTTCAAAAAAATAGGATATTCCATATTTACTCTACGAGGCTCAAATTTTTCGTATTGTTTAGGTATAGATCGACATAAGGTGAATGCACAATATAGCGTTCAAGATAACGACACCGCGTATTTATATACTTTAAGTTACATACTAATTATAGAAAATACTATTGTGCTAACAATGTATATAAGGAATATTTCATTGAATAAATGTGGAGTTTCTTCCTCATACCATGAATAGGGGTTGGGAAAAAAGCTCGAAGCTCGTCGAGCTTAACAACGCTCGTTTACTCAACCCGTTTTGCTTGGCTTGTTGAACGAACTCAATTTGGCAACATTTTTTGCTTGTTAACGCTAACAAGTTAAGTGGGCAAGATGGTGAGTCTTGCATGCTAGTCGCTAAGTTTGCTATGTTGGAGCCCATGTTATGGAGGGCGGTGTAAATACCCCAATCTGGCCAAGCCCAGCTGAGACCCTGCCATAAAGACGTATAGGAGAAACCAAGCGAGACTGAAATCGCCGAATCACCTTCACCTCATCTTGTCAACTCTCGTCTTAATGTGCTTAATAAGCATCACAAGCGCTTTCGAGCATATAACCATATAAACCGATCTTTATTTTATGTTGTTAATGATAATAAGCTTAACGAGACAAGCCCCTTAATGATCATGAGTGTTAATCCAAGCCTTAACGAGCTAATAAGCTCGTTAGTCCATCCCTAATCGCACCACGAGGCTAAGATTTTCCATAATGATTTTTAAGGGTGTGATAGCACAACGATGATAGAGTTGGGCCTGGCTGCTAGAGGGGCTGGCTCATTGACTCAAACTTGTAGGTTAGAATTGTACGACTGTATCAGGCGTGGTAATCAAGTTAGACCGATGTGGGGCGCGGTTGGTAGGAGGGGTTGCGGACAGTATGAGTTTCGGTAGGGGGCAGGGTGGGCTCAAGAGGGGACAGGAGTGGTGGGCTATGAAAGGAAATATGGCTCCCAAAGCAAGTGATGCTCTTCAATGTGTTGTTTCATTGAAATGTAGTCACTATACCATATTTTCTTATATTTGGGCTTATTATTAAGGCAGCAATGCAAAGTGATCGTACTAGCTAGGGTACGATGTAAAAAAAAATGTAGTTATCTTACAAATATCGATTGAAAAATATATAGTATGATCACACATATTTACATATAATAATATAACAGCTTGGTAGGCTAATAGGGCGATGTGGTAAGTTTTTGGATAGGCGGCAACAAAATGCCCAACTATACTAGTACTATGCTGCAAAAGCAAGCATGTCGTATGTTTTATAATTTTATGCTAGGTATGTCATGTTTAATTGTATAAATGCACAAATATTTGTTTGCTTTACTTTACGGACTAATATATGCCAACGTGTATGTGCTTAAAGCTGGGTTCACACGATATATTGTCTCTAGGAGTTAATTAGCTTTTGCATTTAGATGAATTATGGGATAGTATACTATAGTTATATAACACGTGAAGAAAGTTGTCATTAATATTTTCAACAAAGTTGATCATTTTGTTGTATTTCATCTCATTGTCAACAGTTTAAAAGAAAGCATCAACAAGAAATACTCCCTCCGTTTAGGTTTCTAGGGCCACTACTAACCATATGGAACTAACATATACAATATAAATGATGTGTTACCTAAATAACACATATTTTGTTCTCATAGTGGGAGAATATGTGTCCATATGCAATGTCAACTAGACATTTTAATGACATGACATGTCATTAAATGAGAAGTTGCCATATTACCATAATATGACACTTTGTAAGAATGAAATGTTCTATAAATTAGTAAATGAGTCATTCTAAATTACTATCAATACGACTGTGGTGTTTTGGAGGCCGTGCTACACATACCTCTTTATTTTCAGACAAATATTTTAATGTTTCAAAAAATTGAAACAAAATTCTAGAGGTAGTCAATGATGTAGCTACAATGGTGTAAAATCTCAATAAAAACTATTTTGTATTCTAGGCTAGACGAAATTGATAAAATCTGACAAAGTTTATTGACTTGAAATATGCACTATTCACTATAAAATTTTCTATAATTTTTTATTTCCGTGTAGCCTAGAATATGAGGTTGTTTTATTGGGAATTTATATTATTGTAGTATACATCACTGGTTATCTAGAATTTTGTTTCAGATTTTTTTAAAATTTAATATACAAATTCTGACTGTTCGCAAATAAAGAGCTAGGTGTAGCTCGGCCTCCGTTTTAAGTTTTCATAATACTATCCATATAAAGATAGCAACATAGAACTTTTTTTTGCGGAAGCGGACTTTTAGCTCTCGGGTGCAACTCACGCCCATAGACCAAAACAATTGTAGTAATTTTAAAAAGTCAAAAGAAAATTGAATCTTCCTGCAAACCAAGGATGATCAAGTTTGTACTAGTAAAAAAAATTTGGTAACGAAATTATTCTCATGGTCTCCAGGGCAAAAAGAAAACAAATTTATGACGAATATAAAGTAAATAGTATCTGGTCATGGGGCGTTTCGAGTATGTTTACCCAGGATACAATAAAAGTAATTTCCTAGGAAAATATTTTGTTTCAATTAGAATACCTGATCATCTTTGATTCCCCAAAAAGTTTGAATTTTTTTGAACTTTTTAAATATTTTTTTCCAAGTATAGGGGTGTGTGGCACCCAAGAGCCAATATGTATTTCCCGTAGCAACGTAGAATAGTTAATAAGCATGATACTACCTTGTTTTACTACCCACACCACATTGATCAATTATCACACTTCAAAGTTAGGGTCAAATATCTCGAGGGTCAAATATTCATTCAGTGGGAGGCGACGTTCCCGTCGACAGCGAGGCGTCTGTGGTGACTTCGTCAATTTCAAGATCCAATCCGTCGGCTCAGTCTTCCGGAGGTGCCCATAGAGGTAGGATGTACGTGTGTGCGTTCATAGGGGTGAGTGTATACGCGTGAGCATCTGCGTTTGTACTGTATTTCTCAAAAAAAAATAAGTCCATGACCAAAAAGAAATTAGGGAAACTAAAACAGAGCCGCAACGAAACCGGCGATTATAATGCTAGCTAGCCATCCAATATAAGCATGGGTACTGATGCGGACGATGTGAACCTGCATGCACGAGCACCTTTACGAAAATTTTGAGAAATGCACACATTTATATTCTATGTTGACACTTATTTGTCCAAATTTTGGCATAAAAAATGACCATGCGTAATCTACAAAATGGAATTCCCTATTTCGGTGGACAGTACATAACCAATCATAATAGTATCATTTTGATATTTTGTCATTTTTGTGTAGCTCACATATAATCGTATTTTTTCGTGAAAACTTACACAAATAATTATCAACATAATATATATATGACAAAAATTATTTTAACTTTTATTAAGATTTTCAAATAGCATTTTTCCAGTTAAAGAAAATGGGTGCACATGCACCCGGTTCATCCTAGTATTTTTCCTGCATACATGATGCAATTCTATCACCAATTTGGCTACTTGCAGACCGTCCAACAAGGAAATAATATAGATGGATACCAATGCATTGAAGTACTGGTACGATGGGGCATTCTATCTGTAGTTAAATTACACATCCGGTCTGTTGATAAGGAATTAAGGATGCACATTGATTACTTGATGAACAATAAAGCGATCTGTTGATATAAGGAATTAAGGATGCACAAGTCCTTGCAGATATACACCACTCGGATGGACTGCATGAACCAGCATTATTAATTCATTGTAAGTCTTATGTTCATTCCAAACGAGATAATTCGTAACAACACTAAAGAGAACTGATTTGGTGCATAGAGGAGAGATATTACATGAAGAATTTCATGTAGAAACACACAGGTAACAAATGATAGTAGCCTAATAAACAAAATCAGCAAGATATACTTCAACATCTCTACAAGTAGCACATATTCAACCTTTGATGGTGCTCACAAAGGAAATTCATGGCAGCAAAATCAATATATACAAGTGGTATGTGTTCATAGTTTGTTATCCCTCTTCTAAGAATAACACGTGCTAAAAACACTTTGGAGAATCAAGGAACAAAACAAACAAAAAACTTCCTAAATTATAATCGCTGCCTGGACTCGCTCTTGGTTTACCCGGTGCCCACCCGTCGTGGCCATCCGATAAAAATCACGCGGTGCGATGGCTTTTTTAGTAGTCCCACGCACACGCGCACGTGCAGAACAAATAAGGCGTAGCGCTCACTTTTCGTCCACTCCGTTGCTATCCCTTTCTCTACCCATCGTGAGGGATGGCCATGGCGTTGACCATGGCCACAAGCTGTCTCACACAAAAATAATGAGGCAGCATAACTCTCGCTCAGGATGGCCGCCACCTAATAACTGGTTGTGTCGGCGCCCTCTCCGACCTCCGCGCTCTGGCCTACTTTCACTCCTACCCTACACCTCCTCCCCACCCTTATCGAGCAGGATCTAGATAGGTGGTCGTGGTTCCCGTGCCCGCACTCCAGAGGAGAAGGGCGGCGGCCATGGTGTTGCTAGTGGTTCGGGATGAGACGGAATCGCATGTTGAGGCGAAGGGAAATATTCGGTAAGATGTCACTATCAGCTCCTAGGCCCACTTTCTATTGGGGGAATATTCAATTCCAACAAGGGGAGCCCCACGGTAGACTATCAGGTGCTAGGGCAATGTGTAGCATCGTCCAAAAAACTTTCAACTAGGTACTGTTAGAGATGAGAAAAAATGTATATACCGGTTGTCTTCTACGCCCACCACCAGCAGCGCCGGACATCGCCATGAAAGATTCGACGCCCTGACCAGGTTGATCCTCCACGCTTGAAACAAAGACACGCCATGTATGTCTCCTACACTCAGGTACGGTGTATTGTCGTGTCATTTTCTCCTTTCCTTTTCCTCATTTTATAACCGACTTACCCTGCCTTCTAGATATTGCACACTAATTATTTTTTGTTGGCTTCAGAAAATTAATTATAATGGCTGTCAGATATATATGGGAAAATACAGTAATTCATTGATCCTAGATACGTTGAAGATATGCATATATTTTTTGTCATCATTGTACACTAAATAAATATGCTCAAAATTAGCATATCTTGCATGACGAAGAGTGTTTATGGAGTACAATTAATACCACCAAATAGGTCATTTCCACGTGGAAATTAATTTACCAAGGATAAATGAGCGGAGTAAGAAAATTAAAGAAGAACGAAATTAGGTCAGGTTATGAGATTTTATGGACTTAGAGGATATATTGCACAAAATCAATACACATATGTTTAATTTAATTCATGAGCATACATTTGACCTTCAACATATTGCACATAAATGTATATTGATCTCGTGGAATCTTATAATTAGGGAATGATTATTCGTTCCCTTGAAAAATATAATTCCATCCATTTTTGCAACAGAAAGTCTTGTACATGAATCACGTATCATGATTATAACCCTTGTGCTCATTTTTACACTCACGTGTGTTTCTAAGTGGAAAATGTGTGTCCTTCAGTCCATGTATTGTATTGGGGTCATATTACAAAATAAGACTAATAGGATATTACATAATTGAAACAAAGTCGAAATAGAAGGGACCTCTTTTCCTCTCTCGAGCTCTCCGCTCCCTCTTTCTTCAGGTCTCTCCAGATCTGGGCCGCTCGGCCCCTCCCTCTCTTCTCCGGCGTGAGCCGGCGTTGAGGCGGGCGGGGGACCCTCCCCTGTGCAGTAATAGTTTATCTATAGGAGTCTGTGGTTAGTTTTCATCCTGGTTTTGCCTCAATGGCGTATGGCGTCATGCCGATGTGGGGGACTTGGTCGCCGGTGCATGCGAGCTGCACCTGGTGGCCGGTGGCTGTATCACTCCTTCTCATGGAGCTCCTGTGGTTGGAGCCGCAGGTGAGCGGGGATGGGCTTCTCACCGTCCCAATGAATAAGCTCGAGGTAGTTGCTGGTGATGATGAAGTTGGTTTTGTTGTTCTTTATGTCTGCTACAATCATCAAGGAGGTGGGGGAGTGGACCGGAAGGGCGACGTTTTGATTTCGTCTCATCGATGTGGATTGTTGCTGCATCTTGCGGAGACTCTCAACAGCGGCGATCTGGCACCGCTGTTATCTTCAGCCATGATGGCTACTCCGCGCCGCGGTCCTGCAGGTTCCGTGGCTTCTTCAACCTCCAGGCCGGTGGGCCAAGAAGGAGGCTTTTTCGCGACTCCGTCTTGGCGCTCCATCGTCACGCCTTTGCCAAGTGGTCTCGTCCCCGGCGTCAGTGATGTCGGCCGTGATGCCGAGTTCTTCGTCAAGCTGCGGTGGAGAAGGACTCAAGGACTTGGTTGCTTTATCTTGTTTTTTTGGGGTCCTTTGTGTAAAAGTGCAGGTCATGGATGTATTTTCTATTTTGTTTTGGGTGTTGCAGCAATTTGTAATCCCACCGCATTAATATAAGCATCTGGGACCTTCTGGTCCCGATCCTTGTTCAAAAAAATAGGATATTCCATATTTACTCTACGAGGCTCAAATTTTTCGTATTGTTTACGTATAGATCGACATAAGGTGAATGCACAATATAGCGTTCGAGATAACGACACCACGTATTTATATACTTTAAGTTACATACTAATTATAGAAAATACTATTGTGCTAACAATGTATATAAGGAATATTTCATTGAATAAATGTGGAGTTCCTTCCTCATACCATGAATAGGGGTTGGGCAAAAAGCTCGAAGCTTGTCGAGCTTAACAACGCTCGTTTACTCAACCCGTTTTGCTTGGCGTGTTTTTGAACGAGACTCTATTTAGCAACATTTTTTTGCTTGTTAACGCTAACAAGTTAAGTGGGCAAGATGGTGAGTCTTGCATGCTACTCGCTAAGTTTGCTATGTTGGAGCCCATGTTATGGAGGGCGGTGTAAATACCCCAATCTGGCCAAGCCCAGCTGAGACCCTGCCATAAAGACGTATAGGAGCAACCAAGCGAGAGTGAAATCGCCAAATCACCTTGACCTTATCTCGTCAACTCGCGTCTTAATGTGCTTAATAAGCATCACAAGAGCTTTCGAGCATATAACCATATAAACCGATCTTCATTTTATGTTGTTTATGATAATGAGCTTAACGAGACAAGCCCCTTAATGATCATGAGTGTTAATCCAAGCCTTAACGAGCTAATAAGCTCGTTAGTCCATCCCTAATCGCACCATGAGGCTAAGATTTTCCATAATGATTTTTAAGGTTGTGATAGCACAACGATGATAGAGTTGGGCCGGGCCGCTAGAGGGGCTGGCTCATTGACTCAAGCTTGTAGGTTAGAATAGTACGGCGGTATCAGGCGTGGTAATCAAGTTAGACCGATGTGGGGCGCGGTTGGTAGGAGGGGTTGCGGACAGTATGAGTTTCGGTAGGGGGCAGGGTTGGCTCAAGAGGGGACAGGAATGGTGGGCTATGAAAGGAAATATGGCTCCCAAAGCAAGTGATGCTCTTCAATTGTGTTGTTTCATTGAAATGTAGTCACACTATACCATATTTTCTTATATTTGGGCTTATTATTAAGGCAGCAATGCAAAGTGATCGTACTAGCTAGGGTATGATGTAAAAAAAATGCAGTTATCTTACAAATATCGATTGAAAAATATATAGTATGATCACACATATTTACATATAATAATATAACAGCTTGGTAGGCTAATAGGGCGATGTGGTAAGTTTTTGGATAGGCGGCAAGAAAATGCCCAACTATACTAATACTATGCTGCAAAAGCAAGCATGTCGTATGTTTTATAATTTTATGTTAGGTATGTCATGTTTAATTGTATAAATGCACAAATATTTGTTTGCTTTACTTTACGGACTAATATATGCCGACGTGTATGTGCTTAAAGCTGGGTTCACACGATATATTGTCTCAAGGAGTTAATTAGCTTTTGCATTTAGACGAATTATGGGATAGTATATTATAGTTATATAACACGTGAAGAAAGTTGTCATTAATATTTTCAACAAAGTTGATCGTTTTGTTGTATTTCATCTCATTGTCAACAGTTTAAAAGAAAGCATCAACAAGAAATACTCCCTCCGTTCAGGTTTCTAGGGCCACTACTAACCATATGGAATTAACATATACAATATAAATGATGTGTTACCTAAATAACACATATTTTGTTCTCATAGTGGGAGAATATGTGTCCATATGCAATGTCAACTAGACATTTTAATGACATGACATGTCATTAAATGAGAAGTTGTCATATCACCATAATATGACACTTTCTAAAAATGAAATGTTCTATAAATTAGTAAATGAGTCATTCTAAATTACTATCAATACGACTGTGGTGTTTTGGAGGCCGTGCTACACATACCTCTTTATTTTCAAACAAATATTTGAATGTTTGAAAAAATTGAAACAAAATTCTAGAGGTAGTCAATGATGTATGCTACAATGGTGTAAAATCTCAATAAAAACTAATTTGTATTCTAGGCTACACGAAATTGATAAAATCTGACAAAGTTTATTGACATGAAATATGCACTATTCACTATTAAATTTGCTATAATTTTTCATTTCTGTGTAGCCTAGAATATGAGGTTGTTTTATTGGGAATTTACATTATTGTAGTATACATCACTGGTTATCTAGAATTTTGTTTCAGATTTTTTAAAAATTTAATATACAAATTCTGACTGTTCTCAAATAAAGAGCTAGGTGTAGCTCGGCCTCCGTTTTAAGTTTCCATAATACTATTCATATAAAGATAGCAACATAGAACTTTTTTTTGCGGAAGCGGACTTTTAGCTCTCGGGTGCAACTCACCCCCATAGACCAAAAAAATTGTAGTAATTTAAAAAAGTCAAAAGAAAATTGAATCTTCCTGGAAACCAAGGATGATCAAGTTTGTACTCGTAAAAAAAATTTGGAAACGAAATTATTCTCATGGTCTCCAGGGCAAAAAAAAACAAATTTATGACGAATATAAAGTAAATAGTATCTGGTCATGGGGCGTTTCGAGTTTGTTTACCCAGGATACAATAAAACTAATTTCCTAGGGAAATATTTTGTTTCAATTACAATACCTGATCATCTTTGATTCCCCAAAAAGTTTGAATTTTTTTGAACTTTTTAAATATTTTTTTCCAAGTATAGGGGTGTGTGGCACCCAAGAGCCAATATGTATTTCCCGTAGCAACGTAGAATAGTTAATAAGCACGATACTACCTTGTTTTACTATCCACACCACATTGATCAATTATCACACTTCAAAGTTAGGGTCAAATATCTCGAGGGTCAAATATTCATTCAGTGGGAGGCGACGTTCCCGTTGATAGCGAGGCGTCTGTGGTAACTTCGTCAATTTCAAGATCCAATCCGTCGGCTCAGTCTTCCGAAGGTGCCATAGAGGTAGGATGTACGTGTGTGCGTTCATAGGGGTGAGTGTATACGCGTGAGCATCTGTGTATGTACTGTATTTCTCAAAAAAAAAGTACATGACCAAAAAGAAATTAGGGAAACTAAAGCAGAGCCGCTACGAACCGGCGATTATAATGCTAGCTATATATATAAGCATGGGTACTGATGCGGACGATGTGAACCTGCATGCACGAGCACCTTTACGAAAATTTTGAGAATGCACACATTTATATTCTATGTTGACACTTATTTGTCCAAATTTTGGCATAAAAAATGACCATGCGTAATCTACAAAATGGAATTCCCTATTTCGGTGGACAGTACATAACCAATCATAATAGTATCATTTTGATATTTTGTCATTTTTGTGTAGCTCACATATAATCGTATTTTTTCGTGAAAACTTACACAAATAATTATCAACATAATATATATGAAAAAAATTATTTTAACTTTTATTAAGATTTTCAAATAGCATTTTTCCAGTTAAAGAAAATGGGTGCACATGCACCCGGTTCATCCTAGTATTTTTCCTGCATACATGATGCAATTCTATCACCAATTTGGCTACTTGCAGACCGTCCAACAAGGAAATAATATAGGTGGATACCGATGCATTGAAGTACTGGTACGATGGGGCATTCTATCTGTAGTTAAATTACACATCCGGTCTGTTGATAAGGAATTAAGGACGCACATTGATTACTTGATGAACAATAAAGCGATCTGTTGATATAAGGAATTAAGGATGCACAAGTCCTTGCAGATATACACCACTCGGATGGACTACATGAGCAAGCATTATTAATTCATTGTAAGTCTTATGTTCATTCCAAACGAGATAATTCGTAACAACACTAAAGACAACTGATTTGGTGCATAGAGGAGAGATTTATTTCCCCTCAAGACCCAATATATTTGTTCAAACAACTCACATCTTTTTCACCCAAAGACATGACTAAAACACGCAAGGATCAGAAACAAGGATCCATGTTCACTTCCTTGTCAAGTTTAGCCAGATGGAAGCACATCACAGATCAGTACTTGATTTTTCAGTTTAATCATTTAATTATAACCAATCTAATTTCAGTTGCATAAATATGCAATCTATTCAATTCTGCTAGTTATTTATTTTTCAGCACCATCACTAGTGCACGTGTCCACAGCTAGCCTCTCTCACTTCATAGACTGGCTACTGAAACTGCTTTCATTGTTTTTCACCACCAGTCCACCACTAGTGTACTCACTCCACACCTAGCTTCTCTCTCGTTTTATATGCAGGCAGACAGATTACTGAAACATGTTCCGCGACAGAGTTATGTATTCCTAGCTCCTAGACCACTCGTCCACCTCTCGCGCTTGCATCACGGGAAACGGGTGTGACAACTCTCTCGTCTGAGCGTTGCTGCAAAACACACAATTAACAATTTTCCGTTTTGTTCAGCTTCCACAACACAGCGGTCTCAATAACTTAGTTAGATCAATGGCTGTTCACTTCATGGGATCAGAATGTAACCAGATGTACCACCCAACCGGATTCAACGAGGCCTTGTTGTACGAGCGGGCCTGCTCAGAAAGGCGTCCACATTCAGCTGGTCCGCCAGGGATGAGCACCCTCCCGCCAGCTTCATCAGGAACGACATGACAACCTCTTGACAGTAAACATCAGATGCTATCTGATGATGCTAAACCAGTTACATCACAAAAGCAAACGTCGTTGATGAATGTGTGAATGCATGGTACCATGGGGTCTTTCACTACGAGAAGCGTTGCCCTATCGCATGTCAGCTCCGTAGCTCGCAGCCACCTGAACAGCTGTTCTTCCAGGAACCCGGTAACCATCCCAAAACCTGAAAATAGTGAAGAAATGTTGTTACCACCAGATGCTTTACAGACCTACCTCCCGGTTTCTTGAATAGATTGTGTGAAAGATAGGACTTACCAGGGACAGTGTACACTCCTGTTGTCAGTATGTTGGTAAAGGTAAGCCACACGCCGTGGTCGCACTTGAGGTGACCAAGCTCATGTGCCAAAACAGCCTAACCAAAATACAATGACCATGGTCTACTTGCCTCTGTGTGTCAAGTTTGTATTTTAAAGGGGGTAAATTGCCAAAATGTTTGGATAGACATCAATCCATCGTAGCTAGTGAAATATCCAAGCTGATGAACCCAAAATATCCAAGGGAGAGAGAGACACGACCTTGGGGAGGAAGAGAAGTAGAAAAGTAGAAGTAGTACGTTTGTACCTTATCCTAGTAGCACTACCATATCCATACTCATCGCCTCAGCTTTAGAAGCCCAGAACGGCACCTCAAACCTGAGCCTTGGCCGTGACCTAGGAGAAAGCATCAGGGAGGCAAAGGGTTAGCGAAGAAAAGGAGTCAAGGAGAAGCAGGCCAGTACCAGCAGCAAGCTGCACCAGATAAGGAGCAGCAAAGTGGTGACCAGGAAGAAGAGCTAGAACTAGCTACAAGAACATCAGCAGAAGCAGAGCAAGAGAACCCCAGGAGCTCGAGTGAAGCAGATCAAAACGACCCAGTTTTTATTCTTGTCCCAGCAAGTCTAAGGTACAGCCTGAGTTAGGATCAGCAAAATAATTTATCTCTGAAACAAAAGTACTTGCTGATCGCTAGTTGTTTGGTCCAAATGCTTAACTGAATCATGTGTATCAACTCCACCATAATGCCTTTTAGTGAGAGTTTAAAGCATGTTCTTTCGTTTTATCAACTTGTTAGGCTAAAAATCTCTTACAGGCTGAAGCTGATATTATCTACTAGTGTGATATATACTAGATCAGTACACACGTGTTACCTCTGAATTCATATTTTAATGTTTCAAAACATTGAAACAAAATTCTAGAGGTAGTCAATGATGTATGCTACAATGGTGTAAAATCTCAATAAAAACTAATTTGTATTCTAGGCTACACGAAATTGATAATATCTCACAAAGTTTATAGACTTGAAATATGCACTATTCACTATAAAATTTGCTAGAATTTTTCATTTTTGTGTAGCCTAGAATATGAGGTTGTTTTATTGAGAATTTATATTATTGTAGTATACATCACTAGTTATCTAGAATTTTGTTTCAGATTTTTTTAAAATTTAATATACAAATTCTGGCTGTTTGCAAATAAAGAGCTAGGTGTAGCTCGGCCTCCGTTTTAAGTTTTCATAATACTATGCATATAAAGATAGCAACATAGAACTTTTTTTTGCGGAAGCGGACTTTTAGCTCTCGGGTGCAACTCACCCCCATAGACCAAAAAAATTGTAGTAATTTAAAAAATTCAAAAGAAAATTGAATCTTCCTGGAAACCAAGGATGATCAAGTTTGTACTCGTAAAAAAAATTGGAAACGAAATTATTCTCATGGTCTCCAGGGAAAAAAAGACAAAATTACGACGAATATAAAGTAAATAGTATCTGGTCATGGGGCGTTTCGAGTACAATAAAAGTAATTTCCTAGGGAAATATTTTGTTTCAAGTACAGTACATGATCATCTTTGATTCCCCAAAAAGTTTGAATTTTTTTTCTTTTTTAATATTTTTTTCCAAGTATAGTGGGGTGTGGCACCCAAGAGCCAATATGTATTTCCCGTAGCAATGTAGAATAGTGAATAAGCATGATACTACCTTGTTTTACTACCCACACCACATTGATCAATTATCACACTTCAAAGTTAGGGTCAAATATCCGGGTCAAATATTCATTCAGTGGGAGGCGACGTTCCCGTCGATAGCGAGGCGCCTGTGGTGACTTCGTCAATTTCAAGATCCAATCCATCGGCTCAGTCTTCCGGAGGTGCTCATAGAGGTAGGATGTGCGTGTGTGCATTCATAAGGGTGAGTGTATACGCATGAGCATCTACGTTTGTACTGTATTTCTCAAAAAAAGTAAGTATATGACCAAAAAGAAAATTAAGGAAACTAAAACAGAACCGCAACGAAACCGGCGATTATAATGCTAGCTAGCCATCCAATATAAGCATGGGTACCGATGCGGACGATGTGAACCTGCGTGCACGAGCACCTTATTTATGCAAATTTTGAAGTTTACGAAAATTTTGAAAAATGCACACATTTATATTCTGTGTTGACACTTATTTGTCCAAATTTTGGCATAAAAAATGACCATGCCTAATCTACAAAATGGAATTCCCTATTTCGGTGGACAGTACATAACCAATCATAATAGTATCATTTTGATATTTTGTCATTTTTGTGTAGCTCACGTATAATCGTATTTTTTCTGTGAAAACTTACACAAATAATTATCAACATAATATATACATGAAAAAAAATTATTTTAACGTTTATTAAGATTTTCAAATAGCATTTTTCCAGTTAAAGAAAATGGGTGCACATGCACCCGGTTCATCCTAGTATTTTTCCTGCATACATGATGCAATTCTATCACCAATTTGGCTCCTTTTTCTTGCATACATGATGCAATTCTATCACCAATTTGGATCCTTGCAGACCGTCCGACAAGGAAATAATATAGATGGATACCGATGCATTGAAGTACTGGTACGACGGGGCATTCTATCTGTAGTTAAATTACACATCCGGTCTGTTGATAAGGAATTAAGGATGCACATTCATTACTTGATGAACAATAAAGCAATCTGTTGATATAAGGAATTAAGGATGCACAAGTCCTTGCAGATATACACCACTCGGATGGACTGCATGAACCAGCATTATTAATTCATTGTAAGTCTTATGTTCATTCCAAACGAGATAATTTGTAACAACACTAAAGAGAACTTATTTGGTGCATAGAGGAGAGATTTATTTTCCCCTCAAGACCCAATATATTTGTTCAAACAACTCATCATCTTTTTCACCCAAAGACATGACTAAAACACGCAAGGAACAGAAACAACGATCCATGTTCACATCCTTGTCAAGTATAGCCAGATGGAAGCACATCACAGATCAGTACTTGATTTTTCAGTTTAATCATTTACAACCAATCTAATTTCAGTTGCATAAATATGCAATCTATTCAACTCTACTAGTTATTTATTTTTCAGCACCATCACTAGTGCACGTGTCTACAGCTAGCCTCTCTCACTTCATAGACTGGCTACTGAAACTGCTTCCATTGTTTTTCACCACCAGTCCACCACTAGTGCACTCACTCCACACCTAGCTTCTCTCTGACACATGTTCCGCGATAGAGTTCTGTATTCCTAGCTCCTCGACCACTCGTCCACCTCTCGCACTCGCATCACGGGCAAAGGGTGTGACAGCTCTCTCGTCTGAGTGTCGCTGCAAAACACACAATTAACAATTTTCCGTTTTGTTTAGTTTCCACAACACAGCAGTCTCAATAACTCAGTTAGATCAATGGCTATTCACTTCATGGGATCAGAATCTAACCGGATGTACCACCCAACCGGATTCAACAAGTCCTTGTTGTACGAGCGGGCCTGCTCCAGAAAGGCGTCCACATTCAGCTGGTCCGCCAGGGATGGGTACCCTCCCACCTTCTTCATCAGGAACGACATGACAAACTCTTGACAGTAAACAACAGACGCTATCTGATGATGCTAAACCAGTTACATCACAAAAGCAAACGTCGTTGCTGAATGTGTGAATGCATGGTACCATGGGGTCTTTCACTACGAGAAGGGCTGCCCTATCGCATGTCAACTCCGTAGCTCGGAGCCACCTGCACAGCTGTTCTTCCAGGAACCCGGCAACCATCCCAAAACCTGAAAATAGTGAAGAAATGTTGTTACCACCAGATGCTTTACAGACCTACCTCCCGGTTTCTTGAATAGATTGTGTGAAAGATAGGACTTACCGGGGACAGTGTACGCTCCTGTTGTCAGTATGTTGGTACAGGTAAGCCATACGCCATGGTCGCACTTGAGGTGACCAAGCTCATGTGCCAAAACAGCCTAACCAAAATACAATGACCATGGTCTACTTGCCTCTGTGTGTCAAGTTTGTATTTTAAAAGGGGTAAATTGCCAAAACGTTTGGATAGACATCAATCCATCGTAGCTAGTGAAATATCCAAGCTGATGAACCCAAAATATCCAAGGGAGAGAGAGAGACCCGACCTTGGGGAGGAAGAGAAGTAGAAAATTAGAAGTAGTACGTTTGTACCTTATCCTAGTAGCACTACCATACCCATACTCATCGCCTCAGCTTTAGAAGCCCAGAACGGCACCTCAAACCTGAGCCTTGGTCGTGACCTAGGAGAAAGCATCAGGGAGGCAAAGAGTTAGCGAAGAAAAGGAGTCAAAGAGAAGCAGGCCAGTACCAGCAGCAAGCTGCACCAGATAAGGAGCAGCAAAGTGACCAGTAAGAAGGGCTAGAACTAGCTACAAGAACATCAGCAGAAGCAGAGCAAGAGAACCCCAGGAGCTCGAGTGAGGCAGATCAAATCGACCCAGTTTTTATTCTTGTCCCAGCAAGTCTAAGGTACAGCCTGAGTTAGGATCAGCAAAATAATTTATCTCTAAAACAAAAGTACTTGTTAATCTGATCGCTAGTTGTTTGGTCCAAATGCTTAATAAACTGAGAAACTGAATCATGTGTATCAGCTCCACCATAATGCCTTTTAGTAAGAGTTTAAAGCCTGTTCTTTCGTTTTAACAACTTGTTAGGCTAAAAATCTCTTACTGGCTGAAGCTGATATTATCTACTAGTCTGATATACAAGATCAGTACACACGTGTTACCTCTGAATTAAGAAAGTATTTAGGTGCCTTGTGTGTACGCCTATTTGAGTAAAGTGGAGTTTCTTGTTTATGTAAAAACCAGAGAGAAGGTTTGAGCTGAACCATACTGTATGAGAGAAAATAACAATAACTGCTACAGCACAGTTTAGATCTTGTGCAGTAAACTGAAGTTCAGGCCAGTTATTTTTTTATGTCACCCAAGCTCACTACTTTCCAGTACATAGGTATGTGTTTTGGATAACTAAAGAAATGCAAAGCACATCTTTGGATTGAGAGTACACGCACTCTCCTATTCCTGATAGCTTTAGAGCAAACCTGTTGTTTTGTAAATGGGTGCTTAATGTTTTGATGAAGTAAGTAAAGTCCACATTTAGTAAATGAACTGGCCAAACTAACTCTGGAAACTAGAAACCGTTTACAAACGTTTAGTAGTACTAGATGGGCAAGCGCGCTTCGCCGCGCCGCCTACAATATGATTTGGCATTGTGTGATCAACGCGGTGGATTAGCATGTGTGTTGCCACAATGGTAATACCAAGGGCTGGTTTATGCTTTCAAGCTTTAGAAAAGATATAATCATAAGACACTTCATCAATATCATATTTTCTATAAGATGGGTAAGGTGAATAACGATTATAAGATTACATGTGGACTATCTCAAGGAAAAAGATTACATGTGGACTAACTAACATCTTATCTTATAAGGCAAAAGTATTATATATAATGCTCAATAATTAAGTAACAGAGCCCATGATTTTGCAACACAATAAGTATGATAATTGGGAAGCATACATAGGTCATCAAAACCACGCCAATAAATGCCAGAAATTCAACATCTTGTTGCCTCGATTGGTCCATTCTGGATAACACAACAAAGAATGAAACATCAATAAGAAATAATTTTGCTAAATTTTATTGTTTTACTTATTTTAGCTGGCCTCCTTGTGCTTTACTAAATTTTCAGAATCTTATTGTTAATAAGAAATGTGATTAAAGCAAGAAATGCACCAACTTTGGCTTGAAGCGAGCCACAAATAGAATAGCAGTTATGCGTGTCCAACTTAGAGATAGTAGGATAGGTCAAGCAAAAACTGGTAATGCACTAAGAGACAACTACCTACAAAATAATGAAGGGGGCTAAATTTCTGAAACATGTGGCCCTGATACATAGCTGTAAATTAAAGAGGCACAATCAATCTACGCAATGATTTCCTACTTTGCCCCTGAAGTATATAGAGAAACACTGGTTTAAGTTGCTATGGCATGAACAGATTGTGACATCAATTGAAAAATAACACGTCTATCCTCTTACCCTCAAAAAAAAAAAAACACGTCTATCCTCTTGGATACTCATATATTTTTAAATGCTCTCACTCTCTGAGTGTTGGAATATTGAATAATAGTTCTGTAACTTCCAGCATCATTGCTAATAAGTTGACAACTGAGAAATCAACTACATGGCGCCCCGATAGACAAAAGTGGAACATCAAGTACAATTATCTTCATTGATAAGAAGTGATCAGCTATACTATATCAAATGCATATTCAAGGCAAGGCTAAGACAAAGTACACGTTCCAATTAATGAACTACTATAACACATCATGCCCGCATGCATGTGTATGTTTCATGTTTGTCTCAAAAATAGGGCGTCCGAAGAAAATGCTGCCCCCATTTCAATACTCATGTACCGTAAATCCCGACAACTCAGAAATCAATATCTCTTGAGAGTTCTCTGACAACCAGCCATAAAGAGCAACTAAAAAACCAAGGTCGAATCAAAATTTTTTTTCGAGAAAACGCAAAGGACCTTTGCGCTTCATATCATTGAAAAGAGAGAGTTCAGGTTACAAGCCCTAGGGGTAGCAAAAAGATAAACGAAAAAAGCCTAGTGCACATCCCAACTAGCCGGCAGCACAGCCTGTAGGCCGAGCGCCCCTGTCCTAGCCCAATCGGTAGCTTCCTCCTTGATCTTGGACAGAAGAGCCTGCGTCGACGGTCGAGCTCTGTTGAAGACACAATCGTTCCTGTGTTTCCAGAGCATCCAAGGGATCAGCAAAGCGGCCGAAGCAAAACCCTTGCAGAGGGGTTTCGGGAGGGTCGGCTTGGTGGTGGTGATCCAATCGGTCAGGGAGGCGGAGTCCGGAGTCCTGCAGGGCATCCTCATCCAAGCGAGTGCCTCGTGCCAAACTTGCTTGACAAAGGGGCAGTCGATCAGGAGATGGTGCATGGTCTCAGGGAGCTGGTCGCAGAGTAGGCATCGGGGATGGTGGGGTAGGCCACGTCTAGCAAGCCGCTCGGCAGTCCAGCAACGATCTTGCAGGGCCAACCATGGGAAGAATTTGACCTTCTGTGGAGCCCAAGTCCGCCAGATGTGTTTGGCGGCCGGGCAAGCGATCGCTCCATGGAAAGTGGCGAGGTAGGCGGATTTGGCGGAGTAGATTCCGGACGCAGTCCACTTCCAGCGCAGGTGATCAGGGTCCTGGCTAAGGAGTGCCTCGACCATCTGCCAAAGCCGCAGATAGTCACCAATTTCCTGGATGCCAAGCGTGCCATGGATGTCCCTCGCCCATCTGTTGTCCTGCAGCCCGTCCGCAACCGTGCGCAATTTGCGGCGACGTTTAGGGATGAACGCGTAGAGCGAGGGAGCGATCTCCCTGACTGACTGTCCATCTAGCCATCGGTCGTCCCACAACTTGGCGGTGTGGCCGTCGCCAAGTATCATCGTCGTGGAGGCGAAGAACAAGGCCCGCTCCTGGTCCGTAAACTGGAGGTCCAGGCCATGCCAGGCCCAGCGAACGTCGGTCTAGCTGAACCACAACCAGCGTAGGCGTAGGGCCATGCTCGTCCGCTCCAGATCGTGAACACCCAAGCCACCAAGGGGAATAGGCCGGGCAACACGCTGCCAGTTGACATGGCAATGTCCACCATTGGCCGCAGCCCTCCCTGCCCACAAGAAACCGCACTCGATCTTGATGATTAGCCTGAGGGTCTTCTTGGACGGCGCGAGGACGAGCAGCTGGTGGATGGGGATGGCTCCCAGGACAGATTTGACCATGGAGAGGCGCCCAGCCTTGTCCATGAGATTGGCCTTCCAACTGGGCAGTCTAGACGCAACCCGGTCTACCATCGGCTGCATCTGGGCGCTCGTGGGCTTGCGGATGGTCAAAGGAATTCCCAGGTAGGTGATGGGCATCTCGACCACCGGGCAAGTGAGTAGGTCGACGGCGGGTTGCACCTCCTCCGGGGCGCAGCGAATGAGCGTGGCGGTGCTCTTGCCGTAGTTGACGCCAAGGCCAGAGGCGCGTCCAAAGAGGTCGAGCGTGGCTTTGACGGCCTCAATCTCCTCCTGATGACCTTTTGGGCACGGACGCTGGCCGGGATTGCACCATCAACCTCGCGGATCTGATCACCAAATTAATTAGTTTGGTGACATTTTTTAGCTCATTCGCATATAGTTACTATTTGTTGCATGAGAGTTTTCTAATTTTCATTTGACAACATAATTCACTAATCAGAATAAAGAATAGCCGGAAAGACAATTATGTAATTATCATCAGTTTTTAGTATGATAGAAAGAGTGGCATCAAATATCCAATAAGTGGGTTATTAGAAAAATATCCAATTCCTCTTATCATGCGAAGAAGGGAAATTCACCTTTAATTGATTTGGTTGCAGCCCACGGCCATATGCAATGGTGACTCCTGGCGGCATCACGTGAAAACTAAGATAAGTTGAATCGGCAAAAACAGAGATGTATTTATACTCCAATTGACTTGTTTGTTGCACATGCTTGATCTATATTTAAAGGACAGCAACTTTTCAAGCTATCCCAAGAAAGATTAAACACAGTACACGCAAGTAAAGCTTGAGAAACAGTGGTCTTTTGAGTAGTACCTGCCATGCTAACTACACTATTCATGGGCCTATGATGGCAAAATATAGTACCCCTTAAATTCAGATCCATGCCATAGAATTTTGAGTAGGTATGATCAGGTTTTTTTTCATGAATTTGTCATGGCTCGAGCTTCCTACAAATGAAGGGAGACCGAACAAAGCCGAATTTTAATGCAGTTGTTGTGTTAAAATACTTTTGGCTACATGCTAGTACAGTTTAACAGATGACAACATATCCTTATGTGTTTCTATCTCTAAAACCATATAAAACTCTTTGATGCTTGATGAAAAAAGAAGAGAGATATGGTACTAATGTTGTATCAATGAAAGTACTTTCCTTCAATTATCTTAACATAAAGGAAAATGAAAAATGGACACTGGCTGCTCTAGAATTAATGTTAACTCCTATATCACCTCTAACTGTATCCAATTTTTGTCAGGCTCAATAAAACTGTTTTTTTTTTTTTTGCCTAATCTCACCTTGGATCAAGATCACAGTCTTGATTTCAGAGAGGTGATGTTTTCTTTGCCTAATCTCACCTAACTCGATGACTACGACCATGCGAGCAAATAGACAGCTTCACAGCGAGGCAGACGGATGGGCACGACGATCAACATAGAAAATTGATCCCATTGAAAGCAAAATATCCAGAGCCACCCAAGAAATAGAATAAACAGACAAGAGACCGCGAAAAGTCATTAATCTGCAACGTAAAATACATGAACAACAGATTAACATGAAATAAAATCTTGGAATTATATGGATATCTGTGTGAATCAACTGATAGTTCAAATTTTATTGGCGTATTTAATCTCAAGTTTTTTTAATTTGAGTATCAATAACTCTTACGGCCATGGCTCAAAAGAAGAAATATCATCTTACAAACCAATGGTCTGAAGTACAATATCATTTCGGTATCAAAGGAAATCAGCATTAGGCGGTGATAAAGGACAGCAACTTTTCAAGCTATCCCAAGAAAGATTAAACACAGTACACACAAGTAAAGCTTGAGAAACAGTGGTCTTTTGAGTAGTACCTGCCATGCTAACTACACTATTCATGGGCCTATGATGGCAAAATATAGTACCCCTTAAATTCAGATCCATGGCATAGAATTTGAGTAGGTATGATCAGGTTTTTTTTTCATGAATTTTTCATGGCTCGAGCTTCCTACAAATGAAGGGAGACCGAACAAAGCCGAATTTTAATGCAGTTGTTGTGTTAAAATACTTTTGGCTACATGCTAGTACAGTTTAACAGATGACAACATATCCTTATGTGTTTCTATCCCTAAAACCATATAAAACTCTTTGATGCTTGATGAAAAAAGAAGAGAGATATGGTACTAATGTTGTATCAATGAAAGTACTTTCCTTCAATTATCTTAACATAAAGGAAAATGAAAAATGGACACTGGCTGCTCTAGAATTAATGTTAACTCCTATATCACCTCTAACTGTATCCAATTTTTGTCAGGCTCAATAAAGCTGTTTTTTTTTTGTGCCTAATCTCACCTTGGATCAAGATCACAGTCTTGATTTCAGAGAGGTGATGTTTTTTTTTTGCCTAATCTCACCTAACTCGATGACTACGACCATGCGAGCAAATAGACAGCTTCACAGTGAGGCAGACGGATGGGCACGACGATCAACATAGAAAATTGATCCCATTGAAAGCAAAATATCCAGAGCCACCCAAGAAATAGAATAAACAGACAAGAGACCGCAAAAAGTCATTAATCTGCAACGTAAAATACATGAACAACAGATTAACATGAAATAAAATCTTGGAATTATATGGATATCTGTGTGAATCAACTGATAGTTCAAATTTTATTGGTGTATTTAATCTCAAGTTTTTTTAATTTGAGTATCAATAACTCTTACGGCCATGGCTCAAAAGAAGAAATATCATCTTACAAACCAATGGTCTGAAGTACAATATCATTTCGGTATCAAAGGAAATCAGCATTAGGCGGTGATAATAATTACCTGGCAGATTAGACCATTGCATGAGTTAATTTGACATCTACCAGCAGTCAACGTTTATAGAACACAACAATCATTCCCCGTGCCTTCTGCGGAAATGCAGAGTGCAAAAGTATTAGGATGTATTGATCAATATTTGTTCAAGACACAAGTGCAGTAAACATGTTTTGAATTATTGTAGCTATTTTCTATACCCTTAGAAATCTTTATAAGCCTCAAGCTCCAATCGATTCCAAAATCATGTGCAGATACCGGCGAATAGACTAAGAGGTGATCATTTCAATGGGAAATTCGAAATAAACTTTGCAATGAAAATATTAGAGATAAAAAATATTGTTTCAGGGCATCATCTAAATAGGTTTCCTTGTGCGTTTTCACTATTTAGTCACTGCTTTCCATTTCCCAATCTAGTATTAAGGTACTAAGAAATATGAATCTCAGTCCGAAGATCAACAACGAAACCAAGGAGGTCATCTCAACCCATTATAATGACACGTAAACTTAACTGGAAAATAACTTGAATAGCTTATGAGGTTCTGACTATATAATGTATAGGACATACCATGTAAATAGTTAAGAAAATATTGTAGTTATTGGAGTATCTGTTGTGAACAAATAACCAAAATGATACCAGCAGATGATTGAGAAGGAAAAATCCGACAACTGAAACCAATGGTCCAAAGCTTCTCCAATCTGCTACTTTCTCTCCTCACTTTGTCTGCAGATCTGTATAAAGAAATCACATAAGATTTTAACATTCCTTCTGATTTGTTACAACATCAGTGAAGCAAGATATTTCATGAATCATTTTATAGTATCACGTGCTCTCCACACAAAGAAATATAATTGAAGAAATTTGGGGGTTACTAAGACGACTATGCCAGCTAGAATATTATGAACCGGATAACAGACAGTCACTCCCAACCAATATTCTGATGATCTGAAGAACAAACTTGGGGTTGCCGACCATGGCCTGAGGGAGAGAGCCCAGCCAAACTGCTGTGTCTCGAGGCTTGCTGTGGCAGGTGGCCTCCACATCCGCTTATGCAAATATAGAGTAACAGCTTTCTCCACATCGATACCCACCAGGACGTGGCCCTGCTCAACATCGATGCCCACCACCAGGACGCCGCCCTGCTCAAACATCGACGCTCACTACCACCGCGTCTCCCGCCTCCCTCCTGCTGCACCCCACCTCGACGCTGCTACAGGGACCCCCGCATGCTCCAGAACCGAGCCAGCGGGAGAAATCGGCGCTGCGATCTAGTCCCCTTTTCCCCTGCGGCCGAAATTGCTGGGAGCGCGCCGGCGACCTCAAAGGAGCTCGGATGGGAGCGCGATGGCGACCTTGGGAGGCGGAAGGGAGCGCGACGACGAAGACCCTCGGAGGCATACGGGAGGCCTCGCACGGGCGCGGGCGCGGCCGCCCGGGAGGAGCGCTTTTGGCCCGATTCGGCGATCAAGCGAGAGGAAGGACGGCGGTGAAGTCTAACTTTCCCCCGTCGTTTCCCCACACCTGGCCGTCACTGTCGCCACCGCAGCCAGAGAGGTGAGAGGTGCGAGGAGAATAAGAGCAAGTACAATAGAGTCCAGTCAGCTGACTATAAGACATTAAATAATATATTTTAGATGAGTTGGAGGAGAGAGAAGAGGAGAGAGAAGGAAGGTGAAGTTACTTATGCAATAGTCAGAATTCTTGCACGTGCTCCTAGGCACCTTGTGAGAGTGAAAGGTGGGCCATATATTAGTAAAGTACTACGGAGTACATTCTTATAGCCAACTATTGTACATGTTAGCTATATGATGACTACAAATGATATGACATCTTGTTATAGCCAACAGTTGGCTATACTATTGGAATTGCTCTAATAGCGAGAGAGGGGTAGGTCGCAGCAACTTCCCGCAAACGGACCCTACAAGGCCGCCCACATCCACATGGCAGATTGGCAGCGGCACATCGAGCGGTGGCGAGCGATACACTGGCCCACACGAAGATGCTTGCACCGGCAAAACGCTCGGAAGCCCCGGATTGCAACAGCATTAATCTGTTTAGATAATTCAGAGGAGTAAACTTTTGTAGCATATCTTCCGGTTCCAGGAAACAGAAGTAGTACCTACCAAATAAACCTCAAATTTATTTCTTTTAGATTTTAGCTAGGAAACAAGGAACGTGAGGTGATCTTATTCAACTATATAGAAAATTGAAACTAAGTTTCAGTTACCAACTTTGCTAAACCATGTAAACAACAATCTGTTTTTTGAGTTGTTGTAAACTTTGACGAATAATTACGACAACAATCTGGGTTGTTATTTGTAACTTATTCGTCGGGGAGAGCCGCCCAGAGGTGCTCGTCGAAGTAGCTTTGACCATTTCGTGGAGGCGACGTCACCGTTAGATTTAAAATCGAGTGGAGGTTCGAGTGGACCATCTCGCGCATCCCATGGAGCTTGAAATCGTTGTTGCCGTTGATCGTCAGAGCGCCCTTCGGCGAGGTGACGTGATCAGTAGGGCCCATTGACCGGTTTTACTTGGTCGTGCCCACATGGCAGCTGATTTGGCCGCTGGACCCGCATGTTCTTTGAATAGGGTTAGGTCTATTCCGGATACTGTTATCACCAGATTTTGGCTAAATCAGGAGGTGGGCCGCAATCAAGATGGGCTTGGAAGATTACACGTGGAAGATCTCTGAAGCGGCCTTGCACGGAGAATTTGGGCTAGATTGCCTGTGTATCTTTAATTACAGTAGATTGTATCTAGATTAAAAGTTAGAGTTCGTCTCCTACACGGTGGGGATCTCCCACGTTAGAAAGTCCGCTGGACTATAAATATGTATCTAGGGTTTATGGAACAAACAACAACCAACGTTCAACACAAACAAATCTCGGCGCATCGCCAACTCCTTCGTCTCGAGGGTTTCTCCGGTAAGCACCATGCCGCCTAGATCGCATCTTGCGATCTAGGCAGCACAAGCCTGCCCACGTTGTTCATGCGTTGCTCGTGCTTGAAGCCTTTTTGATGGCGAGCAACGTAGTTATCTTAGATGTGTTAGGGTTAGCATTGTTCTTCGAATTACATGCTTTCGTTATGCAACCCTTGCACATCTAGCCGCCCTTACACCTGTCTCAGGTGTAGGGGCGGCGCCCCGCTTGATCGTAGTTTAGTGGATCTGATCCGTTACGGTTGCTCCTTGTTCATCAAGGATTAGTTTAACATTCGCAATAGTTAGGCCTTACAAAGGGTTGGAGGATCTAGCGGCGTGTAGGGTGACGTTTGCTAGCCCTAGAAAGGATGTTCCGGGGATCAACCTCGTGTTGGTTTTTAGGCCCTGTCTAGGATCGGCTTACGGTCACCGTGCGCGAGCGCGAGGCCCAATCGTGAGTAGGATGATCCGATTATGCGGTGAAAGCCCTAAATCGTCGTAGATCTCATCAGCTTTATCTTGATCAAGCAGGACCACCATATATTCGGACACCTCGTTCGAATCATGGGTGGATCGGCTCTTTGAGCCGATTCACAGGATAACTCGAGAGCCGATCAAGGCTCGTATTTAATGTTTACGTGTATGCCATGCGAGAAACTAAGCGAGGCATCATCCACACCTTCCCGACCGGGTATAGGTCGGGTGGCACGCCCTTGCAATAGCATCGGACGTGTGACCAGGAGGCTTTGCGGGCCGTCGCTCTAAGGGACTGGGGCCAGCCGCAGCCCTAGTTGTTCCCGGCTCTACTGTGTTGCCCGTCTCTGCCCGCCAGGGGGTTTCTGACGTCAACACATTCTGGCACGCCCGGTGGGACTACAATCTTCGACATCCACCGCATCGCCATCTACATCCGAGATGGCGGAAGGCACTCCGGTCAAGTACGAGGATCTGCCTGATGAGCTCAAGAAGAAACATGACGAGATCAAGGCAACCCTCGAAGCCGAACTCATCGGCTCCTTTGAGAAGACCCGTTCGCACGGTATCGAGCTCAATGTAACCACACGACCGTTGCCTGGCGACAACATGGTGGATCTCAGCCACTCCATATGCCAGCCAGAGTTCTCCTTTGGTGTCAACATGGCAGGGCTCGCAAGCCGCCATGGCAAAGACGAAGCAGAAAGCAGCCACTCCCGTGGCAAGGACAAAGAGGAGGCCGATCCACGCGACCGGCCCCAAGATGATGACAGACGGTACCTGACAGAGGAGGAAGTGAGAAGCGTGCGGTATCAACGTCCACTCTCCGAGCATCTCCTCAACAAATATGAGCAGCAGTGCGACCGACGTCGGCGCTACGACGCAGATGATGAGAGAAATTGTCGGTATGGCGCAGAGGACAGGAGGTACCGTCAGCATGATAGAAACAATGACGGGTACAATCGTCACGCAGAAGGAAGGTCAAGGGGGCAGGATGACATGGATAGGCATTGGGACTGTCCTTTCTTCAAACATTGCTGGGACTCAGGAATGAGCCGATTGCCAACAATCGAGAACTGCCCAGAGTGCAAACAAAGGAAGAAGGATGCAGCTAACGTGTCCGTGTTCACGCGTCTAGGGCCTCTCCCGCCTCGGAACAGGTATGCTGAGTCCGCTCGGGTGGAAGATCTCGAGGAACTAGAGGACGATGATGAAGAAGACAAGTATCATCGGCCCAGGTGGTGCCCTGACGGGCTCAGCCGTTCCCAAAAACGAAGGGTTCAGCGTCTGCGTGGGTTGGAAGAAGCTGAGAGATTGTACCTGCACACGTTGAGGAAGGCACGGCCTGATCTGGCCGCCAAAATTCAGCGGACCCTGGACGAAGAAGGACAGCCACAAAGAAGAGAGTGGCGCCCCAAGCAGAGGAAAGCCGATGATGACACATCGGCTGGCACAAACATGGTCTTCATTCTTCCAGCGGAGTTTAGCGCTCCAAGATTATATGAAGCACTCGTGGCACAATTGGACTCGCGGCCCACGGCCGAGTCATCTTTGAGAAGCCGAAAGAAAGAAGTTACGGGCATCTGAAGGCCACTGTACTTGCGAGGTTACATCAATGGGCAGCTTGTCAACAAGATGTTGGTAGACACGGGGCGGCGAGTTAACATTATGCCATACTCCATGCTACGTCGGTTGGGACGCTCCAGCTCGGATCTGATAAAGACCAATGTAACACTGAGCGATTTCAACGGCCAAGCATCTGACGCACAAGGTGTTCTGAATGTGGATCTGACCGTAGGAAGGAAAACTGTCCCTACGACGTTCTTTATTGTCGACAGCAAGAGTACCTACGCTGTTCTACTAGGGAGAGATTGGATCCACGCCAACTGTTGCATTCCATCCACGATGCATCAATGCCTAATACAATGGGATGGAGATGAAGTAGAAGTCGTCCACGCAGATGATTCAGTCGAGGTTTCAACGGCTGGCATGGACGTTTGGGAGACATCAGGCCAAGAGCCGCTCTCAGGCATCAATTTGGACGACTGCGAGCGCATCGACGTGACAAAGAACGGGGTTAGGCTAGTTTTATCCACCGGCCTGACCGTGTAACAAAACAAACGTCGATGGACGAACGTGGCGAGGCTGATCCTTGTGATCGGCCCCAAAAAGTTTATGGAGGAACGTTACATCGAGCAAGCAATGTGGAGGCCGATCCCAGCAATCGGCCAAAATTATCCTCACCATCCTTTCTGCCTTGGTTCAACGCCAATCTAATAAGGCGATGGATTCACGTCGGCTGATGAGTTGGAGGAAGACCACACTTGGTCCTAGCAGAGCCGACGTTCACATTGAGTGCCCGGGCTAATCATAGAGCCGATTTCAGCGATTACTAGCGAGAATCGGCTCGGGGGCACCCAGGTGGATAAACATGAGGATACGAAGGAAAAAGTGCCTTCCCAATGCCCAGCACCTCAAGATATCCTTCGATGATGGGCATTGAAGTATGGGGGCCGATACATAAATCGGCCGTAAAAAATTCAAAAAAAATTTAAGCACAGCCGATGTGCAGACATCGACTTAAGGATCAATGGAGCAGGAAGTGGATCTTCCCTTCAAGGACCCCTGATTCCCATTGGAGAAATGGAGCAAGTCTTCAAGTTCAGCGGTGCTAGCAGCGAGAAACGTGACATCTTCTAGAACCAGGACTGCAGGATTGAGGATCATGACCCTGACCAACGACGAGAGCAGCGTAAAACGTGCGAGTCAGGGTAAGGGTGAGCCTAACGAGGGGAGCATATCCCTTCTAAGACCAGGAGAACAGCCGATGACGAAGCAATCGGGCACGTAACGTTTTGACCAAGGTGGTGGCTTGGTAGCTGTCACTTCCAGGGGTTGTTACGTCCAGAGTTTGGAGGGCATCAGAGATACAAGGACATCCTCGCCGGAAGTTGCTTCAGCCTGCCAAGGATGATGAGCCGATCTGGTCAGCAAGGCGCAAGAATTGAACTAAAGAAGCTCGGGGGGCAGCTCACTCTGAAGGTTCTCTGCTCTGGAGAGCCGATTGTTGTTGAAATCGGCTAGCTCTGCATCATGACTTGGAAACCGATGGCGACACGCCTGGTTAGCCCACTGCTATGCTCGCCTCGGTAGAGGCTCGGGGGGCAGCTGACTGCGTTTTTAGCAGTGGTTCTGGGGCTCTCGTAAGGGCGTTGATTTGCCTGGTTGTCCGCTAGAGCTCAAAGTCGTCGGTTGGAAAAGGCGAAAGATAGATCGTGAAGGATTGACATGTTAACCTCAGCTTTCGGGCATTGATCAAATTCACGATCACTCCGATGTCAAAGGGGCGAAGAATGGGTCATGATAGACCGATGCGTTGTCATCGGCTTATTAAGCATTGGCTAAGCGACGATCGGCGGAATCAGTACGAAGGGAAATCGGCTAAATTGACATCAAGGAAATCGGCAAAATCAAATTGGGGAATTTCTTCATTGATAAACCAGATTTCTTACATAGAAGAGCTGATTGCTCTCAAAGGGAGTACTAAGGGGATACATTGCCCCGTCTACTACTGCTGATCCTATACTGAGGTCCTATCTACGGGCCGTCGCTGCCCTCGTCATCACCCTCGTCACCGCTATCGGCGCTGCTCCCGGCGGACTCGTCGTCGCTGCTGTAGCGACCGCCGGCGGGACCTTCGTTGTCCTCATCCTCCTCGTCGTCGTCGTCGTCGTCGCCGTCGTAGTCGCTGAGATTCCCCGGCCAGGGGCAGTGGCGCTTGGCCGGCGGCTCGTCGGAGGGGCTGTCGTCATCGTCCTCCTCCTCCTCCTCCCCCACCTCCTCGGAGGTGGTGAAGTCATCCCAGGAGAAGCGATCGTCGTCGCTCTCCTCCTCCGATTCCCCGTCGGCGAGGAAGCGGAGGTCGCTCTCCCCACTGGTCAAGGACTTGTCGTCCTCGGACCAGACGGAGGAGGCATGGTCTTCCAGGTCCCATTCTTCTGGTGCGCGAATGTTCGGCGGCGTCTCGCGGGAGGAGGAGGACCCAAGGGAAAGTTCCGATGAGGTGGAGGAAGAGGAAGACATGGTGCGCAGAAGGGCTTTTGGGGAGTGCTAATGCGAAGAGGATGAAGAGGAGAACTGTTCGATGCGGTCAAATAAAAGGAGATGGGGATTTAATTTTCGAGCAGTTTTCGAGGACATGGTGCCAAAACTGTCAAATCGTGTAGAGAAGTTGAGAAGGCAAGTCGTCATGATGAAACATACTGCGACGGTTCTGCTCTGCCACGACATAACCCCTCGGAGGAAAAACAGAGTGGTTTTGAAATTATCATTACGAAAACCAGGGGGGCATGTGTTATCACCAGATTTTGGCTAAATCAGGAGGTGGGCCGCAATCAAGATGGGCTTGGAAGATTACACGTGGAAGATCTCTGAAGCGGCCTTGCACGGAGAATTTGGGCTAGATTGCATGTGTATCTTTAATTACAGTAGATTGTATCTAGATTAAAAGTTAGAGTTCGTCTCGTACACGGTGGGGATCTCCCACGTTAGAAAGTCCGCTGGACTATAAATATGTATCTAGGGTTTATGGAATAAACAACAACCAACGTTCAACACAAACAAATCTCGGCGCATCGCCAACTCCTTCGTCTCGAGGGTTTCTCCGGTAAGCACCATGATGCCTAGATCGCATCTTGCGATCTAGGCAGCACAAGCCTGCCCACGTTGTTCATGCGTTGCTCGTGCTGAAGCCTTTTTGATGGCGAGCAACGTAGTTATCTTAGATGTGTTAGGGTTAGCATTGTTCTTCGAATTACATGCTTTCGTTATGCAACCCTTGCACATCTAGCCGCCCTTACACCTGTCTCAGGTGTAGGGGCGGCGCCCCGCTTGATCGTAGTTTAGTGGATCTGATCCGTTACGGTTGCTCCTTGTTCATCAAGGATTAGTTTAACATCCGCAATAGTTAGGCCTTACAAAGGGTTGGAGGATCCAGCGGCGTGTAGGGTGACGTTTGCTAGCCCTAGAAAGGATGTTCCGGGGATCAACCTCGTGTTGGTTTTTAGGCCCCGTCTAGGATCGGCTTACGGTCACCGTGCGCGAGCGCGAGGCCCAATCGTGAGTAGGATGATCCGATTATGCGGTGAAAGCCCTAAATCGTCGTAGATCTCATCAGCTTTATCTTGATCAAGCAGGACCACCATATATTCGGACACCTCGTTCGAATCATGGGTGGATCGGCTCTTTGAGCCGATTCACAGGATAACCTGAGAGCCGATCGAGGCTCGTATTTAATGTTTACGTGTATGCCATGCGAGGAAACTAAGCGAGGCATCATCCACACCTTCCCGACCGGGTATAGGTCGGGTGGCACGCCCTTGCAATAGCATCGGACGTGTGACCAGGAGGCTTTGCGGGCCGTCGCTCTGAGGGACTGGGGCCAGCCGCAGCCCTAGTTGTTCCCGGCTCTACTGTGTTGCCCGTCTCTGCCCGCCAGGGGGTTTCTGACGTCAACAGATACAAATATTATTTTCTGTTTGAATTCAAATTCTAGAAAATTGTCTAAACTTAGAAAATTCATATAAATCCATTTAAACTCAGTAAAATACAAATAAGATATCAAAATTTTCAAAAAAAGAATAAACCCAATCATTAAAAATATAATATCAAAATTATTAACTAAAATAAAAGGTTAATTATTTAGTACTTATTATTTAAGTCTTTTCTTTTTTCCTAAATTCCAATAAAATTCCATTAATTATTAAAAAAATCTCTAACAGGTAATATACATTTAGTACATAAAGAAAACATTAAATTAATTTTCTATTTAACCACTTGTATTTACATTTAAATCCTAATGTTGTATTTACCTTAATTATTATTCTTTTAAAGTAATAAAATAGTAAAATGATAAAACCCATCATTGACTATTATTTAAAAGTAGTTTCTTAATTTGAACTTTACTCAATAAGTTATTACTTAAAAATTACATAGAAAATTGGAAACCTAATAATATCATGAAGCCTTAGTTCCATGATGTGTAAAACCCTAACTCTATTGTTTTATGTGAAACCTCAAATTGCTTTCAGCCCTAAAACCCTAGGAGCTTAGGAACTGTAATCATGTGAACTTAACCTTATTTATAGATCCATAGTATGCAATAAATAAATGCATGCTCATGATCTACTAAAATAGAACAAGACAAATACACATGAAGTTATCATTTCATGTCTTTATTTTGAATAAACCTTATATGATGAAATAGTAAGGATTTGGTAGAAATCCTAATTTGTTTGTTTCATGTCATCACCTTAATCATCCTTCCTTGGTATAAACCATGGTGATCAACCATCCTTGCAACATTGTGTAGCAATTTACCTTATATGATTATGCTTACCTAAACCTTGCAAGTACTAGAGGTATATGAACTCAATCTTGTTTAAGACCACCTCATACTTACTTAGTGAAACCAACGTAAAGGAATACTAAACCCTAGAACTCCATTTGAAGTGCTTATTGTTCCTTAAGAAATATGTTCTTCAAAAGTTATTCTTTTGAAGTAAATAACAAGTAATCATCAACCATGTCTTATATTACTTAAATTTAACCAATGTTCATTACCTGTTAAGAATATGACCACTACTATTCTTTTGTGCTAGTATTATTATTATTATGATGTATAACACCGCTTGTATATGATACCAAGTTAACAAAACCCTAATAATAACCTTGTTTGTGGAACCACTCTAAAAGTGCAACACATCCTAAAGAAATAATTACAAATCACCAATCTTAAATCATTGGGGTTAGGTCACCACTTAGAGTGACTGCATCTCATACTTATGCATTATAGTATATTTGCTAATCCTTTAAACATTGTCCTTACCAGACGATAATGCTATTTCAGAATTTGGAGTTATAGCGCCTCGAAGCTTTTGACTGCATAATCTTGCAGTCAAGAAAGGCAAGTTCATCACTTGATCATGCCATTTAATTATTTTCATCAAATTACTTGCAAAGTACTATACTTATCACTCCTACATTTAAAAGCAAAAGATTACTTTCACAATTATGAATATAACTATGTGGTAGGCAATGGAACCATGGTTTGAGATGATGGTGGAGGTTCCATTGCAACTGGGAATGTATTCACCTAGGATTAACAACAAATGTCGTCCAGTGATTCTTGTGTCATAATATGTGGCACCCACGAGATCAGGGTTAGACAAATACCAGATCTCCGTCTGACATAAGCCTAACCTAGAGCTCGAGAGACTACAGTGAGAGAATCGGTAACACAACAGTGACTCTACGACTCAAAGAGGTATTACAAGCTCATAACAGAGCAAAGAACCAAAGTATTACAAGCAGAGGTCACTGACCTGACATACATCAATCAACGGAAGCGAAGTTATGCTATTAGACATAGCAAGATAGCAAAAGGCCTAAGAGGCCAGGAGCATAACGGCGACGTCCCAGCCCATAGATTCCAGGCTGCCACCTGGGAACCCCAAGCTACTCGTCGATGTCGACTTAGAAACCACCATCTGTTTGGAGCAACTTCTTCCGAAACAAAAGCATGCAAAGCTGAGTACAGGGACTCAGCAAGACTTAGTACAACCTTTTAGCAAAGCGGGTATGCGGGCTTTTCGTGGAGCTTCTTTTGCGTAAAGCCGATTTTCCTTTGTAAGACAAGAGGGAGAAGAAGCTCAACTACTCGGAACCTTTGAAAGGGGATAAGAGAGCGATATCTCTATCTCTATTGATCATCATATTGTATCCACCAATCTTCATCGGCTCGAACCACTATCCTCGGATCACCCCCTCAACACCCGGAGAAGGTGTCCGTAAACACACATTGTTTACCAAGTTTTACGATTAGGTTCATCTTCTCTATGATCTCCACGTCCGTTCCCAAGTCGTCCGTAACCGTGGACACGGCTTTTCGAAAAGATTTAACCCTGCAGGGGTGCACAACTTTACCCACACGTACCAGCCGACTCTTAATGCCAGATCATAAGCTCTCTTCCTTGGAAAGCCGGCAGAGGGTGGCTGACCACGACCTTTACCTTGCTGTCGCCGAGACCATGAGTCACGCGCTAAGGATTGTTCCGCCGTAACGGGTCAAGTCCCGAAGTCGGTCCTTAACGATGTGAGGCGAGGTGGGTTTCCCCGGGGCCGCAACCCCCGGCCACCACGGCCACGCTTACCTACCTATTATGTACCTTTTCCCCCAAAGCGAAATGCAATGCATATGTCCGGATAACGCGCAAACTATGTGACTCATGGAATCTACTAGGCAAGTTAGTGAGTCGAGAGGGTACCATAATAGGGCCTCGTGTGGTTGTACGCTCGGTCTTGGTTCAAGAGGCGAGAACTCGGTTCCTAGGGTCGGCAGAAACGAAACAACCCACCACATCCCAATGTGGCCTCTCGTCTGAGCCTTTAATCATGTTTAACAACATCTCTACACTTACCACGTCAACCTATCATGCTAGATTCATTCATTGTATGGCTCCAGTCCGAAGACCGGAGTAGTAGCGTAACAAACTAAGCATGGCTAAGCATAAAGAGATAAAGGCTCTATCGACGCACACGTGCCCAACCTAGTTATGCTAGGAGCAAGTGGATCAGGTATTTGAGGCTACAAGGGTGGAACATGCAATAGATAGGATAACTCTACCTATCGATAAAAGACAGATTGAATCGTATGCGATATGTAGGAACCAGAGTAAAAGCAGTTCGAAATCATATATGAACCAGGCTAGGGCTTGCCTTTGTCCCTGACAAAGGAATATGGATCTTCGGAGATCTTCGGCTTGACTTGTTTGTCGATGGATAGGAATTGACCATCAGTGTTGTTGATCTTCATCGTCTCGGACTCGTGCGCTATCGATCGCGAAGAAGCAAATACTATAAAGAGAGAAATAACAATCAACACATGCCATCGATGCAATACGCATACAAAGATGATGATATGACATGTTAAAGTTATTGGAACTAACCCTAATACAACACTCGTAAAATTAAATGGAATTTCGAATGCATAAAACATTGCACTTCGATGACTTCCATAAAGTGGTATTTCGTTATTCTAACAAAATTGTTAATTGAAGTTGTTTAACTATGCATGCTTTTAATACTAAAATGTAGATCTCATTTTTCTGAAGATTTTGATATATTATACATCTTTTTCTGAGTTAATATGAAAAAGATATGAATTAAACAGATTTCTGAAATTGATAAATAACAAAAACAGAAAAAGAAAAGGCTTTACTGCGTCATGCTGACATCATGCTGACGTCAGCACGACCTTGAGCTCGCAGGTGCCGCAGCAATTGGCCGACTCGGGCCGAAATCGGGCGCGTGCACGGGGGCAAAAGACGCAGGGCGACGCGGGGAGCCATTTGGTGGTGGCGCCGCCCGCGTTTGGCCGCCGGAGCACGGCCACCGGCGAGAAGCGGCGGAGGCCGGGCAGGTGCTCGACGCGGCGGGGGCTACGGAGGGGGAGAGGGCGAGGCGAGGGCATCAGGAGGTGCGGTTTCTCACCCCGGTGACGATGGCGGTGACGGCGAGGCCGGAGGTGGCCGGACGGCGGAGGAATCGGCGACGAGGTGGCCGCCGGTGGCGGTCGGAAATGGCGATGGCGGCGGCGATACACGATGACTCGGGCCGATTCCTTTTGCAGGGATGGAGAGGGAGACTAGGCGCTTCTAATGGTGGTCACGGCGGAGCTTGGGGAGGCGCAGAACGGCGGCGCCGGCGAGGTCTGCGGGCAGTTAGGGTTTGCTCCCTGTGAAGAAAAACGAGGGAGTGAGAGAGAGGGGACGCAGGGAGAGAGAGGGATAGGGAGGTGAGGGCGTGAGGGAGTCTCCAGGACGCCTCCTCGTCCTCAGTCGGCGGCAGCAGGAGGTGGCCGCGGGAGGCAGCGGAGCACGACACGCAGGTGTCTGCCTGGGCACGAGGGAGAAGACAACATCCATGTTTTTGCAGATAACCCCCTGGCTTTGGGGGTTTTCCCGGGAAGAAATAATACAAATATAAAACCATTAGATTTTGGTATTTTGCAACCCTTTGAAAATTTGAAAATTACTCAGAAGTTTATGTAAAATATTTAGTGTCCTTCTTAGTATATGAGAAGGTTCACATCTTTAAAATAGAACAAGGATTTGGAAAAAGTTAGGATTTCCACTTTGTTTTAAATGCAAATTTTTCTTAATGCATTTATATGATGCTCATGAATGCACAAACAACTTCCTAATTAGGGTTTGCTAAACAGGGATGTTACAACTCTATCCCCCTTACAAGAATCTCGTCCCCGAGATTCCTAAGGTAGGAAAAGAGAAGGTAACAAGGGCTAGACCGATCTTCAATGAGCTTGTCAATACCATGATGGTCTTCGTTGTTGAAGAAGTTGATCCACGACACCATGAAGAAGTTGAAGATCTTCATTTCCTTCCTTCGAGGTTGGTGTTGACTATTCTAAAGGAAAGAGGGAATAACACCAGAACGATAGATCTTCATGAAGATCGAGTATCTCATGGTCAACTCAGGGAACGGGTGTACAAGAACACCTCTTGAGATGACAAACATGAAACACGTCAAGATAACGGAGGAGACGACAGAAGTTACAAATTTTGGGAGGCAATTTCTCCACGCTTTACAAGAATACGAAGAGACAAGATAGCGAAGAGTTAAATTGCCTTTGATACCATGACAAGGCACTCTTAGAGAGGGTGACTCGTAGAAGCACGAATGATTTTCAAACCGGAGAAACTTCGGATTTAAGAATCGTAGTCATTCTTTGGGTCAAGGATACATGAAACGATTATTGTCTACTCAAAAGGCTGGGCCTAGATGACTGGCGAATTCACACAACGTGTGAATCGATTGGAACTTCAGGTACAAACAACAGGAAGGGGAGGAGAACTAGCTAGTCAAGTGTCAATGATCACCGGTGAGTGAAATTTCTCCGAACAAGTTGTCGTCACCAGAGAAATGATTTCGAGGGATTGACCAAGAGACATTTAGCAACTCTGCTTATAAGGTTATCCTTGATGTTCTAGACACCAATATTAGGCTATTGACTAGCCTTCAATAGGTCATCAAGCGACGGTCAAGACTTTAGGATTTGAAAAGACATTATAAGGGCAACTCCTAGAATAAGTCGCACAAGATCCTTATGGAGAGTGGTTATTCTTGATGTTCAAGAGATTATAGCATTAGGCCTTCCGAATAATTGTGTTAACCATGACATCAATCTTGCCGGATTTACAAAGAGACCTATGCCAAAAATCCTTGAGAAACACTAACCATCATTGCCGCTTGAGATTCAGCTTTGGTTAGGTGTACAGATATTTCAGACTCAGCAAGTCCAAATAAAAATTTGTAATAGTTACCACCAAGGTAAAGTTGCTAGATTCTCAAGTTATGGACCACAATGTCAAGCTCCAAAAGATCGAGCTAGATTGCGTAATACATGTGGTTGCGACTGCAAAGGCAATTGCATGCACATGAATTTGCAATGTAACATAAGTGAGTCCTTGTGTGGACATCAAAGAAGATTTTGAAGTTCTTAAGCTTCTTATCTTTCTTGAACAAACCAATCAGTGGCTTAGTGTGCATAGAGAAACGTTTCAAGGAATGGAGGTAACAACCTTCCATCTCAAGAATACTTCGCACATGCATGACCGACTTGCGATGATTCCCGAGGAAAACAAAGGGAACACTACTCGGATCCACAGCGACATCTTTCAGCAAGTGCACGTGAACTAGAGAAGGTCACTTCCAACATCCAGAACACATACTTCATGGTAACACGAATATGGTTCTCAAAAGTTTCCAACATTAGTGCCAACTATTCAATATGAATCACTTTCAAGCATGGAGAAAATAAGAATGTCATCGGTGGGCTCAATAACAAACTTATCGAGATACTCCAATGAGGAACTCATATTCTGCATGAACGAGGCACAAGTATTGGTCAGACCAAAGGACATGAAGGTATACTCAGACGAGACACCATGACTATAAAATCATCAAGATAGTCCTTGGAACTGAGTTTGATTTGATGATAGCCCAAACTCAAATCAAATGTGGGGAAGATAGCATTTCCATGAAGGAGATACTTTCTGACTTCAACACAGACAACACTAGACATCCCTTTATGAAGGAACAAGGTTGGATAGAGCTTTTGTCTTTCAACTCTCCAAGTTGTTGTATAGGCTCAACCAACTAGTCCAGGTATCCAGTATGATTTCTTGGAGAAAGGAGTAGTTCACAGAACTAACTTACTCATGAACTCGATAACACGGTCATGTGGCAACATGGCGATACTTCTAGAAAGACATCCAGAATATCACGAACCACCGAAATATCACTGAGTTCAAGAGGGAACTTGCTTTACAAAGCAAACGATATGGTCTTGAGAGCTTCAGCATAAACCTAACTCTTTGACCGAAGATGTGCACCTGAACAAAAGAACTTGGCAGCACAATCAAAAAATTCGCTTAATTGGAGAACCAATTATGCTAAGAATGACATCAATGTCCTTGGATTTCAAAGGAATAAGAATTTCTAAGAATCTCGGATAGCCACATCAATAAGTACACCCCAACATTCCCAAGCACGTACAGCTCGAAGAAAGGGTGAGTAAAGACGTGCAAGAGAATCACTTCGTCAATAAGGCCACGATACACAACACGACCTCATGGCATGGAAGAGGGTGATACTCTAAGGTAGAACATATCATAAGCTAATGAGGCTTCTTAATCTGCGGATTACAATACTTTGACCAAGTCCAGGAAATGGACGAGGTACTGGAGTTTGTTTCTCCTGACATCTCGAAGTGAAATGTCTTGAAGAACCACAAGAGTAACATACATTGGAAAACACCAATGCACATTTAGAACTTGTCTGTTAACTATCAGACAAAGGTTTGGAAAGCGACTAAAGAGGAGGAACATGATGAGGATTAGAAATCCTGAGATGCAAATGCACCAGATAACACTTTAGTAAAACTCATGCCAAAAGGGAGGTGTGGCAGGGTCACGGACATAGATGCGAGACTCACAAAGAGCACTCTTGTCGTGATCCATTTGGTTCAATGAAATAACCTCTGCGATAGCTGGTGGAAGGGAAAGATCTTTATTGCCGCAATTCAATCACGACAATAACCACAAGTTTGAAGGCTAGATTGATTTGAATTTTGCCATCCCGATGTAATGTTTAAATATTAACACCAGTGCTCAATGGCATGAATCTTGGGTTAAAGGCCAGCTTCATGTACGAAGATTCGTATACTAGGATCTAGCACAATTGGGGACCTTCAGTTCAAGTCCAAGGGTTAAAAACTGAGAAAGGAGTAACTACTTACCAAGTGACACAAAGGACACTACGAGGTAGTAATCACGGTGTAGCTTCCAGAAGCATTGCATAGCTTCCGAAGTACCCAAGAAAATAAAAAGGAGGCATACAAGGCAAAAGGAAACCTCGAAGCCTAAAACAAAATGATGTGGAACCCACAAAATAGAGAGATCATGATGGAAAGGAATCACTCTGTTGAAACAAAACAAGAAGGATGCATAGAACACACACGACTCTACTTATGATGGAACGATAACTAGCTCTCTCCGAAAGCAAGAGAAAGAAAGAAAACTCGAAACACACGCACACAGATTCTCTAGAGTCGTGCAAACTTAACAATAGGTCAACTGGTTAAGAAACGACCTGCCTTTGGGGCACCTAAGTTTGAAAGACTAGAAACGATAGGAAAATTTTCAAATCAACACAAAGTAAGGCACCTTAGAATTAGAGCGATACCAGATAAGGAGTAAAAAGAATCCTAATCAGATTTTCACAAATACTTTTAGCTTTCAAATAGTTTTCACAAACACTAGACTCAACATCGACCAGTAGAAGGGTTTCCTACAGGCAGTCCTGCTCTGATACCAAAACCTGTGGCACCCACGAGATCAGGGTTAGACAAATACCAGATCTCCGTCTGACATAAGCCTAACCTAGAGCTCGAGAGACTACAGTGAGAGAATCGGTAACACAACAGTGACTCTACGACTCAAAGAGGTATTACAAGCTCATAACAGAGCAAAGAACCAAAGTATTACAAGCAGAGGTCACTGACCTGACATACATCAATCAACGGAAGCGAAGTTATGCTATTAGACATAGCAAGATAGCAAAAGGCCTAAGAGGCCAGGAGCATAACGGCGACGTCCTAGCCCATAGATTCCAGGCTGCCACCTGGGAACCCCAAGCTACTCGTCGATGTCGACTTAGAAACCACCATCTGTTGGAGCAACTTCTTCTGAAACAAAAGCATGCAAAGCTGAGTACAGGGACTCAGCAAGACTTAGTACAACCTTTTAGCAAAGCGGGTATGCGGGCTTTCTGTGGAGCTTCTTTTGCGTAAAGCCAGTTTTCCTTTGTAAGACAAGAGGGAGAAGAAGCTCAACTACTCAGAACCTTTGAAAGGGGATAAGAGAGCGATATCTCTATCTCTATTGATCATCATATTGTATCCACCAATCTTCATCAGCTCGAACCACTATCCTCGGATCACCCCCTCAACACCCGGAGAAGGTGTCCGTAAACACACATTGTTTACCAAGTTTTACGATTAGGTTCATCTTCTCTATGATCTCCACGTCCGTTCCCAAGTCGTCCGTAACCGTGGACACGGCTTTTCGAAAAGATTTAACCCTGCAGGGGTGCACAACTTTACCCACACGTACCGACCGACTCTTAATGCCGGATCATAAGCTCTCTTCCTTGGAAAGCCGGCAGAGGGTGGCTGACCACGACCTTTACCTTGCTCGTCGCCGAGACCATGAGTCACGCGCTAAGGATTGTTCCGCCGTAACGGGTCAAGGCCCGAAGTCGGTCCTTAACGATGTGAGGCGAGGTGGGTTTCCCCGGGGGCCGCAACCCCCAGCCCACCACGGCCACGCTTACCTACCCGTTATGTACCTTTTCCCCCAAAGCAAAATGCAATGCATATGTCCAGATAACGCGCAAACTATGTGACTCATGGAATCTACTAGGCAAGTTAGTGAGTCGAGAGGGTACCATAATAGGGCCTCGTGTGGTTGTACGCTCGGTCTTGGTTCAAGAGGCGAGAACTCGGTTCCTAGGGTCGGCGTAAACGAAACAACCCACCACATCCCAATGTGGCCTCTCGTCTGAGCCTTTAATCATGTTTAACAACATCTCTACACTTACCACGTCAACCTATCATGCTAGATTCATTCATTGTATGGCTCCAGTCCGAAGACCGGAGTAGTAGCGTAACAAACTAAGCATGGCTAAGCATAAAGAGATAAAGGCTCTATCGACGCACACGTGCCCAACCTAGTTATGCTAGGAGCAGTGGATCAGGTATTTGAGGCTACAAGGGTGGAACATGCAATAGATAGGATAACTCTACCTATCGATAAAAGACAGTTGAATCGTATGCGATATGTAGGAACCAGAGTAAAAGCAGTTCGAAATCATATATGAACCAGGCTAGGGCTTGCCTTTGTCCCTGACAAAGGAATATGGATCTTCGGAGATCTTCGGCTTGACTTGTTTGTCGATGGATAGGAATTGACCATCAGTGTTGTTGATCTTCATCGTCTCGGACTCGTGCGCTATCGATCGCGAAGAAGCAAATACTATAAAGAGAGAAATAACAATCAACACATGCCATCGATGCAATACGCATACAAAGATGATGATATGACATGTTAAAGTTATTGGAACTAACCCTAATACAACACTGTAAAATTAAATGGAATTTCGAATGCATAAAACATTGCACTTCGATGACTTCCATAAAGTGGTATTTCGTTATTCTAACAAAATTGTTAATTGAAGTTGTTTAACTATGCATGCTTTTAATACTAAAATGTAGATCTCATTTTTCTGAAGATTTTGATATATTATACATCTTTTTCTGAGTTAATATGAAAAAGATATGAATTAAACAGATTTCTGAAATTGATAAATAACAAAAACAGAAAAAGAAAAGGCTTTACTGCGTCATGCTGACGTCATGCTGACGTCAGCACGACCTTGAGCTCGCAGGTGCCGCAGCAATTGGCCGACTCGGGCCGAAATCGGGCGCGTGCACGGGGGCAAAAGACGCAGGGCGACGCGGGGAGCCATTTGGTGGTGGCGCCGCCCGCGTTTGGCCGCCGGAGCACGGCCACCGGCGAGAAGCGGCGGAGGCCGGGGCAGGTGCTCGACGCGGCGGGGGCTACGGAGGGGGAGAGGGCGAGGCGAGGGCATCAGGAGGTGCGGTTTCTCACCCCGGTGACGATGGCGGTGACGGCGAGGCCGGAGGTGGCCGGACGGCGGAGGAATCGGCGACGAGGTGGGCCGCCGGTGGCGGTCGGAAATGGCGATGGCGGCGGCGATACACGATGACTCGGGCCGATTCCTTTTGCAGGGATGGAGAGGGAGACTAGGCGCTTCTAATGGTGGTCACGGCGGAGCTTGGGGAGGCGCAGAACGGCGGCGCCGGCGAGGTCTGCGGGCAGTTAGGGTTTGCTCCCTGTGAAGAAAAACGAGGGAGTGAGAGAGAGGGGATGCAGGGAGAGAGAGGGATAGGGAGGTGAGGGCGTGAGGGAGTCTCCAGGACGCCTCCTCGTCCTCGGTCGGCGGCAGCAGGAGGTGGCCGCGGGAGGCGAGCGGAGCACGACACGCGAGTGTCCGCTCGGGCACGAGGGAGAAGACAACATCCATGTTTTTGCAGATAACCCCCTGGCTTTGGGGGTTTTCCCGGGAAGAAATAATACAAATATAAAACCATTAGATTTTGGTATTTTGCAACCCTTTGAAAATTTGAAAATTACTCAGAAGTTTATGTAAAATATTTAGTGTCCTTCTTAGTATATGAGAAGGTTCACATCTTTAAAATAGAACAAGGATTTGGAAAAAGTTAGGATTTCCACTTTGTTTTAAATGCAAATTTTTCTTAATGCATTTATATGATGCTCATGAATGCACAAACAACTTCCTAATTAGGGTTTGCTAAACAGGGATGTTACATAATACTCGTGTTAACCATAAGATCTGAAATGGGACAGAGTAGTCAGTTGTTCTTTTCCCTCTCGCATATCAACGGGTACACCTTACCGGAGCCGGCGGAGACTAGTGGGGGGAGCCCCGTATTGTTCCCACGGTTTGGTGTATCTACGAGGGGTTGTAGGGTGTGTCTGAGGGTCATGCGTGGAGGGGTAAGCGACCAAGGTGAAGTCAATACCTAAACTTAGCATTGCTACAATAAAGGGTGGGTATCCGAGGTCTCGGGAAAGCATAGTGATTGGATAGGATCTTAGACTTGGCATCACACCAAGGAAGTGTGGACAGGAATAAGCTGCCCGGTTGGCAACAAGGATAAGGTCTCTTATGGGTAAAGCAACACACCTATGCAGAGTGTATAAAATAGTGGCTTGTCACTAAGTGTTCCGGGTTTGGAACTGCGAACACAGCCGGAAAGGAACTCCATGACGGACATAGTTCTTCAGAATAAAAGCAACCTTTTGAAGAAATGTTTTCAAAAACATGTATTTCCTATGACTTTATGGTCCATGGCTGAAGCTAGTGCATTGAACACCTTTTCCCCTATAATGAACTTGTTGAGTACGCTCGTACTCACCCTTCTTTGAACCCCCTGCTTAGACATGGAGGCATCAAAGACAGAGGAGTCAACTACTTCAAGAGACATGATCCTGCCAGATGAGTCAACCACTACATCCACCATGGAGAAAACCTAGATTAGAAGTAGAAGGGAACTAACTCCCTAGTCTTAGCACCTAAGTAGCTAGATTAAACACCTCTTTCCCTATAATGATCTTGTTGTTGTTACACAAACTACTGCTACTGTGTATTGGTGTTGTTATTATAACAAGAGGTTTATTCAGGCCATGCTAATGGATGTCTAAACATAATATTGTTTATCCAGGAAATCATTCAGCTTAGGATTAAGTATTTCAATACATATTGTTTATCTTACTGTGCCTGAGTATTTGCTCGGATGACACATGTACTGGTGGCCTGGTGCTAAATTGACTACTCCCTTCGACTAAGGACTTTCCATATGGTCAGAATAAATGCAATAGATAAGATGACATCTATTCCATTGCTATATGGTCAGAATAAAAGTTATCATTTGCAAGTTATAGTAGCATGGTCCCGTAATGCAAGAAACTTTGTCCAAAACTAAGATACTCCACCAGGAAAATCGTTCGAAAACTAAAAGGAGTAAAATGGAACATGCAAGATGAGTAAATATGAACACAATTTACACAAGTGGAACATGCATGGGTACATGTTATTGACAGTTATCTTGATGATTATGAGCAAGCTATAGATCTTTATGGAGTATTAAATCGGCAGTGAGAACCCATGAAGCAAAATTATTGACACTACTGTTTGTCGGGGAGTACTCCTCAATCGGCAGTGAGGTCAGCTAGTGGTATTTTTCATGCTACGGGTAGTAGTGAGCAGATCACTCTACTTATGAGTGTCGGAGAACAACTACTGTAACTGACATTTGTTTCCCGTTGTGGGCCGGGCAAGAATGTCTTGAACAGTGTAGCGATGGGAAACACATAGGCGGAGGAGGATGGGACTGACCTAGGTCGCCTTGCCGAAATCGACACTGTCCTCCTAGACAGTGAAGCGCCGCGGTCACCGGGAATGGTGGCGGCCTCAACTGCCCGCCTTGGAGCGAGTGTTTGATACGTCTCAAACGTATCTATAATTTTTGATGCTCCATGCTTGTTTTACAACAATTCATATATGTTTTGTTTACACTTCGTAGCACTTTTACATGATTTCCGGCACTAACCTATTAACAAGATGCCACAGTGTAGGTTCCCTGTTCTCTGTTGTTTTTGTATTTCAGAAAAATTGTATAGGAAATATTCTCGAAATTGTAAGAAACAAAAGCCGAAGTCAATATTTTACCGAAACGAAGACGAAGTCTGGAGGGGGGACAAAGAGGCGCACCAGGGCGCCCACACCATCCCTAGGCGCGGCCTAGGGCTGGCCCGCACATAGGGTAGGTGTGGGGCCCACAGGCGCCCCACTGACCTGAATCCTCCGCCTATTTATACATCTTCTCGGGAAAACCCTGGATACCCGAGCCTCCATCCACGAAAATTTCCATCGCGGCCGCCATCGCCGAACCCATCTCGGGGGGTTCTGAAGCTCTTCCCGACACCCTACCGGAGGAGAAAATCATCGCCGGAGGCATCTACATCGCCATGCCCTCCTCCGAAGTGATGCGTGAGTAGTTCATCCCTGGACTATGGGTCCATAGCAGTAGCTAGATGATTGTCCTCTCCACCTTGTGCTTCATCTATCGATCTTGTGAGCTGCCCTACATGATCAAGATCACCTTTATGCAATCCTCTAGATCCGATGAATATTGTGTACTATGTTAAGATTGATCATATGATCATTAGTGGGGTCTCCCCCACGTATGTTTATGTTGTTAGACGATTTGTCAAAGTTGAAATTATCATTATACATTCCATCTAATTCTCCAAAGTAATTGTCGAAGGTTTTCTGATCCTCTTCATGTAATTGACCACTTTGTGCCCGCGGCGTGCCAGCCTGATATAAAAAATGGTAGTTCCACTTTTAGATTCATACTCTATTCTAAAAGTTTATAGCTCAAAAACTAAGAAACTTACTCTAGCAAGTTGAGTTTATTTTAATCAACTAGCATAGTGGCCCTCACAAATGCGAGGGGATCCCTTTTAATCTTGTGAAATTGTTTGAAATGCAAATTTATAATTTCACAGACACACATGCCACGATACGTACTAGAAACTAATGGTTCTATTTTATAATATCATATGCAAACAGATGCATTTAATTTGTGTCTTAATTATTGATATGTCATCTAGGAAAAGTACAATTTCAATGATGTACTATATGGTCATTGACACATCGAGTTACATATAATTAAAATAATATTCTGTAAATTTAATTGTTTATATGACACGTCTCATGGAATGGAAGAGATAGTGAAGTCCTCAGTATTAGATATCTTGACAAAATTGGAAATGGAACTCACTATTGTATAGTTATCTAATAGTTATTGATCTATCATAATTTCTCAAATCTCTCTTCGCGGAGTGATCTTCATTTTCTGGCCTTCAAGGATTTAAACCTCTAACATGATGTTAAAATCATCTTGATGTTTTAAAGTTATTGGAATAATTTACGCTGGGCTCTAGTCTGTTAGTACTTGCTCTATTTGAATTTCTTAAGTACGACATTGTCATCTGCGTGAAAACATATTTAATTTATAAATACAATCAGTCAATCATTGTTTTGCATATATGAATGCTTTTCTTTTTTGACACAAAATATGAATGCTTTTCTTACATGATAAAAATCTTTTAACTCATTTCACACTTCTCTCGAAGGTATCTCTACAATAAATTATTAAGTAATATTTCAAAAATATCCTATATTTGGGTATCTACTTCCTTCACTACCATATCAAAATGGAATTTGATTTCTAGTTTGATCTTCAATGTTCTACATTTGTAGATATGTGTTTTTCCCACTTTCAAGGTCTCTTGAGCATTTACAACGGTGTCCTCCCTAGCGAATTTGTAGCAAGCGCACGCACACACGTGAATTAACTTTATAGCGAATATTCTGAATAGAATTTCTAGTGACATGCAATATATCTATTTTTTCCTAATCTATATGTTTTAAATTATATGGAATATGTTGTACTTCTAGGTTTAAATAGTTGGCCACAACCTGCTCCACGTTAGTTGCATGGATTTTAATAATGTAACCAATGTGGGAATTAAAAACTATCTTATCTTAAATCCCCATTTATTCTCTTATTTTATTTGGTACTAGCAAAAGTGTCCGTGCGTTGCACCGGTAGAAATAAATTCTCAATGGCGGAAGAATCAAATACTCAAAGGCTCCATCAAAGATATCATCAACGATGTTCACTTGTGCACCTATTCACAACAAACATTATCAATCCCAAGACAATGAGCTTAGTTATCACACTAACACGTCACTTCGTGATCCCACATACTTTACAATTGTATAGCCAAGACATGAACGAATGAACTTTCTGATACGTACTTTAGGCATAAATGAGATGTGCCTTCCCACGATATGAAGTGTATACTTATCTTTTAGAACTCTAGTATGACTACGGCCGACGGGGTGAAAAGGTGTGTTGTTCGGAAGTGACAACCCAAACTCTTTCAAATTACATTTACCTACTAATAGAGATAATTTACCATATGGGTATAGAAAATCACTATGTGAGGTTCAAGCATTTGAACAATCTGCTATTACATCTGCGACATGATCACATGACACAAGTAAATCAATGAAGTTACTTTCAATGTGAACATAAATAAGGCCAGTGCAATTCCTAAAATATTTCAAATATCACCATAGCTTCAATATCCTTCAAATTTGAAAATAGCACTATAGCTTCTCAATTATCATTTCGTCAACACTAATCAAGGAAAATAAACAAACCTGAAACCAAATGGGATTTTATCGAGCAGCATCTGATCACCACTGTACATGAATATCTGAGATTGTTATGCGGGCAATAAGAAAAATCCTGGTGATGTTCCGGTCCACTATACTACTATTCCACAATATAAGTGTATTGCGCTAGTAGAACATTGGGCTTCCAGGCAGCATAATTCGAAATAAAGAACCACGGTCTGAAATCTGCACCCGCTACTAACATGTGGGCTTCCAGGAAGCATAATTCGAAAAAAGAAGCACAGTCTAAACCTGCACATGTGACGTCCAGCAGGAGGTCAAAGATGAACATGTGGGCTTCCAGGAAGCATAATTCGAAAAAAGAAGCACAGTCTAAACCTGCACATGTGACGTCCAGCAAAGATGATGGGATCTCGCGGCTGATATTATCTTCTTGCGTCTGCGGTGGAAGGTTGGTTGTCTTGGTGATGCTGTCGGCTGGAAATTTGCATAATCCCCCTGCAGGAGCTGCTCCATCGAGGAGAGGACCTAGAGGCACGAGTTGCGCTGGGCACCATGCCGCGCGTGCAGTGTCCGAGCGGTGCCGCATCAACCACGCGGCCGCGGGGACATCTCGAGCTGCTGCCGAGAGGAGGCGAACAGGGGCACCGGGCGGTGGCAATATGGGACCAATAGAATGGCGGAGGGCGGAGGTCCAAGGCGGCGCGTGGACCGGGTGTCGGCAGCGGGAGATGGAGGACGCACGCGGCAATCCTCCGAGTGAAGAGCGAGACGACGTGGATTAAGCGATCCCGAGGGCCTTCTCCGTGGCGGCCTCCTCAAGGCGCACGCGTTGGCCTCGTCTTTGCCGCCGGCTTCGAGCGTGGCCTTGGATTTCTCGAGCTCGAGCGAGTCCTTGATGGCTGCAAGACGCGAGCGTAGGCCCTCGTCGGCGGCAGCACGTAGGGGCACGGCGAGGGCGGCCCGGCGAGGACGGACGGCACTGCAGATACGGAGTTGCGTGAGTGGGGCGGAGGTGTTGAGCAGCGTCGGTCGGCCGACGGTCCCTGGAGGAGCGTCATGGGTCACGGCGGAACCTTGCTTTCGATTCGGTAGGAGCTTTAATTATTCGGGAAACGGGGCAGGAGGCCACGTTATTTTGTAGAGGCCGCGAAACCAACGTGTCCGGCGTGAACTCTCAATCGTGTTCGTCGCGAACTCTCAATCTTTCTTTGACCGACACGCACTGGCGGAGCTACGTAGGGGCCAACCTGGGCCATGGCCCGCCCAGGATTTTCAGGAAATGGCCAATACTATGCATGGGTGGCCCAATATAAAAAGCACAAGTATACCCAGCCAACATGCAAACAGGCCGGCAGTAGTATCTCTGCAAACTGCAACGTCCTGGGCTCTCAACAACACCGCACAGTGCTCTGAATGTTTCATTTGATTTTTCTCATTGACAAAAACAAACCCTTGTCGATAGTTGTGTTAAAAAAATCTTATCTATAGGTAGCTTTGTTACTCAGTTGAAACGATTCCGTGTCTTTGCTAGGCTAGCACGTTTATTTGTTTTGTTTCTCCAAACTTTTATTTGTTATTGTATAACACCCGATCTTCTTTTCACTCATTTTTCCTCTAATTCTTATTTCATCAATTAAAAAAATTCTTGCTCTATTAGTTGGCCCGCCCAGCTATTTCGTTCAAGCTCCGCCACTGCCGACACGGTTCTACGGTGTACGAAGGCACCAACAAGGCAACGACGACGGACGAAAATCTGATCAGACGGACGAAACTACGGAAACACTTTGTATTTTATTATTAGGTATAGGTATAGATATAGATTTAATCTTTCCCAACATACTGTACATTATAATACTTTAACTCCTTTGAAAAATCTAACGATGATCTAAACTTTTCCTTTTTAATTGGAGAAGTAATAAAATTCTGGTTAGCATCCACTCGTACAATTCAGAAAGTGGAGCCTCATGCCTTATTCACTCTCTCTAAATGTATTAAAAATTACTACACATGAATATTTATATAGATTTTGCAAGTCCGGATTAAGCTTACCTAATCTCCAACCGACAACCCCAGTAAAACACTCGTGGTTTGATTATGCATATTTCCATGTTTAGGGGTACGCTGACTTTATGATTGATAGTTTATCATAACTTTTCCATCATTTGAGATGAAGAATACACATATGTAGTGTAGGTTGCTTTACCTGATGAATCCCCACGGTGACTCTCCTCTATGAAGTTCGTGTGCCTCTCCTTCAATAATAATGTGTCAATTCAACCTATGGTCTACAATAGTAGTACCTCGTGCAAGTTGAAATTCCATGAACCATGATCATACCTACAATTCGGTTTAGGTAATTAAAATAAACACCGTACCTTACCTAAGAGATCTGAAAGGCTACATGAAGCTAGCAACGACATCAAGCTTCAACCACTGGGCACACCATCTTCTCGCCCATGAACCGATTAGACCAAGCCGTGTGCATCATGATCAGTCCAACGATGACCCCGTCCCCACGGTCCGGTGCCACCATTCTCCTCCCGCATGGACATCCGTGGGCTGGACTACATCGATCCGTGGAACTGTAGTTATGTGACCATATCCGTCGTACACTAGTAAGTCCAAAACCTCCCAGATCCATAAGCAGCCTCGTGAGCTTCTTCCTCCTACCAGTTGGTGTCGCGGCTGGAGCAGTAGGTTCAAGATCGTAGCAGGATCATCAGGAAGTATCGAACATTGTAGAACGCAAAGAAGCCTCGTAGAGAAAACTCTATCAATACTCGTATTATTTTTATCTTGACAAAAATCAAAGTCACGACATCCATTATCAGGGTTGGTAGCTTGTATCATTGGGTGTTGACATGACATTTAACTAAGTCTGTGTGTGCTTCTATTACTGGCACATCTCAGAACGTGGCCTCAAACTGTCGCCAGCGATCGCGGATGGGTCCAATTTATTCTCATGCCCATGCGTCTAGTTCCACAATGCAGGTAGTGCAAGGGAAACAATCGCTCGATTATGACTCTGTTAGTCTGTCTACTTGCTTTCTACCACAGTTCAAGCAGAACAGTAAGCTCACTTGCTTGGCAGTATCGACATGCCTTCTTGCGCTTGTGGTGACAACGAATTGGGTCGTTGGTCTCTAATCTAGTGAGGTGGAGGCGGCCATACACACTGGTCGCTGCGAGCTTGCGCTACTCACCTCTTAAATCATGGGGCGCCGGTGAGTATAAAAGCCTAGGGTGCGGCGGCGGCGCTCAGGTTAGGTAATGGCGCCTTGTAGTGGCTTGAGTCCTGGACCGTCTGGCGGTGTTCCCTGTCCGGGGCGGCTAACGACAACCGATGTTTCTAATAACGGCCTCCAATTATCCCAGCCACCGGCACGTCAGCCTCTTACTCCTCGACCGGCGTTCATTGTTTCCTCGATCGTCCGTTCTTCAACCTTTTTTCATCCGGTGTTCTCCAATTTTTTGCCACATTTTTGTCAAGAAAAATGGAAGTGGGGTAAGGAAAGAGAAGACAAATTCCATGGGAGCTGGCGCACTGGGAGCAAGCGAACGGGCGTAATTCCTTTCTCTTTTAACGTAGCAAGGGACTCTCTTTCCTTATAACCTTAAACTACAGTTTTTATGTACATAGACCATTGCATGTCAAACGGATAATTAGGATCGTTGCGTCCATAAAATATACTAGTACATGTTACGTAATTTTTTAAAATCTTGACCGTTAAATTACAGATCTAAGAGCTAAAATAATTCTAATGATATGGATTGACCTCGGGTCTCTATTTAAAATCCTCGTATTCTGCTTTCGAGGCACCAGGTTAATCCACATATGTTTAAAAAAATATAAACCAATGATTACGATCTTAACACCTGGGATTTAAAGATAGGAAGTGTTACGTACAACATCATATATGTATACAAAAGTATATTTAGAGCATCTCCAACAGAGGCTGTAAACTAGGCGCGCGCTAAAAAAACTGCCAATATACAGCGCCAAACGCGTTTTTGCGCCCTCCAGCAGACGCTGTAAAATAGATCGCGCTGTAAATATTTTAGTGCGCGCGGTAGTTTGCGCTATCCAAAGCGGCATATCTAGTGCGCCGGCTACCGCGCGCCGTAGGCTGGAACCGCTCGCGCGAAAAGAAACCGCTCCGCTCTCGCCGACCGCCGCATCGCGAGTTCCACCGGCCTCCGTGCTGCAAGCTTCGCCAGCCGCCTCCCACCGAGCTCCGCCGGCCGCCGCCCCGCGAGCTCCGTCGGCCGCCTCCCTGCGAGCTCCACCGGCCGCCGTGCTGCGAGCTCCGCCGGCCTCCCTGCAAGCTCCGCCGGCCGCCGCCTCGCGAGCTCCGTCGACCGCCGCCCTGCGAGCTCCGGCCGGCCGCCGCCTGCGAGCTCCGTCGGCCCCCTGCGAGCTCCGCCGGCCGCCGCGCTACGAGCTCCGTTGGCCGCCGCGGCCGCAAGCTCCGCCGGCCGCGCACGCGAGCACGGACTCGATTTCGATTGTTGTGGCTAGCTAGACTCGATTCGGCCGCGCGCGGACTCGATTGATGTGGCCGCGCACGCACGCACGAACTAATTTCGGCCGGCCGCACATGGAGATTCGATTGCTAGCTTGCTAGCTATATCAATTTCTAGCTACATGGATAATGCACAGTAATTTAGTTGAATTTTTCAGATTTATTTGTAGCCTGTTTGATCTTGTTTGTTCTATGAATGTTGAAGAAACTTGTTTGTGGAGCTCTATTTTACAGCCTCTGGTGAAGGGTTGTTTTTCGGCTTCGTGGTTGCGCTGTAAAATAGAGCCTCTGGCGAAGCACGCGTCGGCGTCGCGCGCTATATCCGAATCGAGCGCGCTGCAAACGACTTTTACAGCGCCAAATTTTAGAGCCTCTGTTGGAGATGCTCTTATGACAAGGAGGTCGTTTAATTTTTATACGCGTCCATGTTCTTTCCTTTAAAACGTAGACTCAAAAAAGATTAACTAAACATTTAAGGAAGTCGTACACGTGTTTAGCTGAATCTGTTCCCAGAAAAAAAATGCAATTTTTGCACGTGAGTGCAATTTTTGTACGTAACACGGAGTAGACAAAATATGGAAACAGTGGTGATACGGTCTATAATAAAGTCGTATTTTCATAGGACTCTAGGTTCAGATTTGTAGTTTTTTCACGGTAGCCAATCTACCATGTTTGTGGCATGTAGAAGACCAGGCTGCTGAACAACCGATGCATATGCATGTTGCATCTACGTGCCAAACATGACATATCAGGTATGTTCATAAAATATACTTGTACATGTTACATAAATTTTTAAAATCTTGACCGTTAAATTACAGATCTAAGAGCTAAAATAATTCTAATGATGTGGATTAACCTCAGGTCTCTATTTAAAATCCCTGTATTTTGCTTTTAGTATATAACTAGCAAAAGTGCCCGTGCGTTGCACCGGGATAAGCTAAAACTCAATCGCTTCAATGAAACGAACACTTCTCGTCCATTCGTGCCACCATGGAGGAAGTTGCTCATGTTTTCTCCTATTCATGACGAATATACGACGACCTAAATTTTGCCTATAGTGGACCCAACCAGACCTTGAAGAATTTTACTTTTACGAGACAACTCTAGTCGAGAAAATTTGACACAAGCTTGTTCTCACCGACAGGTGCTCGACGGGTTGTGCTTACCGTCACTTCACTTCTCCGCCTGCAGGTCGCGCTGCTCTTGAAGGTGTTCTTGTCTGGGTACGGAGGCACGAAGCGTCTCTGCCCGAAGGAACATCTAGTCATCCAGACTGCATTTTCATTTATGTCTAGCTATGATAATTTGTGTATCTAATTAGGATATTTCTCTCGTTTGAAAAGAAAATAGCAGTGGGCACCGGTATTATTTATTTTCGGAAATTCCGGAAATAGCAGTCATAAAACCGCTCAAGGTATGACTAACAAATTTATAATATTTTTCAGAATTAAATTTAAGCAGATTATATATAAATATTGTATATTTCGTCCGGTATAAGGTTTTCTCTATGGAATCCGAAATAATTGTTCTTTTGGCGATATTTAACATAGATTTTGGTCGAGAAATAAAAACATTAATCTTGCTTGGATCCCATCGCTTTGTGTTGTAATCGAGAAGAGGAGAATTGGATGTGGCGTTTTCTTTTTTGCTTGGATCCCGTAGCTTCGTCCCAACACATGGCTACTCTCTTATTTTAGGTGGGGGCCGCACATCACTTGGAAGCTCGCATGATTGCCAACGCCCCTTTGCTTGGATCCCGTACACATGGCTCCTCTCTTATTTTAGGCGGGGGCCGGACATCACTTGGAAGCTCGCATGATTGCCAACGCCCCCGTCGCACACCTGGCTCTTGGCTCTAGCTTTGGACATCACTTGGAAGGGGGCTAGTTGCACGCTGGTGCCCCGCCGTATCTCACTCTCCGTCTTCGTTCGCATGATCGCCACCACCACCGACGAGATAATTCCTTGCTGATTATGTGCTCCTTCCGTTTTGCTTGGTGGCTTGTTGATATCTAGAAAACTTAGGTATATAAACTGATCAAAATACATCTAGGGAACCGAGGTGGGACTAAGGCATCCGCTTTTACCCAGCTCTCAAGAGGTTAAGACGTCATGCCTGGCGCATAAGTGAAATTTGGAAATTTTACTCGTGGTCCATAAGGGGAGCTAGCCCAGCAGTATAGGTACGCGGCCCATTATGACGCTAGCGGGGATAGTTTGGAAGGACACCGTTGATGATTTCCAGAGCACCGCGGAGGGCTGGTGGGCCACCCTCGCTGGGACTCACCAATATTCTTCAGTTTGGCAAGTTCCGTTTCTTCCCCAAATCCTCTGCCAAGTCTCTCAGCCTCACCCGAAAATCTCAAAATTTGATATAGTATCAAATCAAGGGATACTGCAATTTGAGGACTAAATTCACCATCCATCCCATTCTGTTCAGATGGATTTTGAGCACGAGCTAATGAGTTTGGGATTGGGCACAAGAATGTCAATGCTCGCCAGCGTCGAAGGCAAGCTCCTATTTTTCTATCGCGGTTCAGCCGAGTGTAGATCGCGACCTTCGTCCTCCGTGGGCGAACCATGAAGCAGAGGATGAGTATGGGGGCGTACTCGCTGTGGAGCTCCGGACCGGACGACGACTTCACCTCGCTGCGGCCGGGCAGCGCCTGTGGCCACAAGGGGCAGCGCCGGGAGCCTCGCTTGGAGCGTGTGTTTTCAACCTCCGGCCACAAGGGGCGGCGTCGGGAGCCTCGCACAGACCTCGCGTCGCCGACGAGGGCCGGCACTGACCTGGGCGCGCCGCGTCGCGCGCATCTAACGGGACCAGTGGATATCAATGGGAAGCACAGATTGGGGTATGGTATCGGGCCGGCGACCGGCGTGGAGAGCCAGGTCCACCTCTGACTCGACGGGGAGAGCGCACCTATGCAGCAAGGGCGGGCGCCGCGAGGACAGTCTCCAGGGGCATCTGACACCGGCGCGACCATTCGAGTGGACGCGGCGAGGTTGGCCGGTCACCGTGTGGACGGTCCGCCAACGGAACTCCCCTACCCCTTTATTCCCCTTTGGTCGGTCTCCTCCCATCCACGTCGTGGACAGCCAAGCGTCGGCGAGCGACGTTGCTGCGCCGGGATGTGGCCTCGGCGAGCGACGCTGCTGCCGGGATGTGGCCGCGTCTCTCTGCTTCCATCTCGCGCAAGGAGGCCTCCGAGCCTGGCGTCGCCCGCGCCCTGGCGCCTCTCCCCTCACAAGCCGCGCCGCTGCTGCGACTCGAGTGGTCGACCGGCCGGAGGAGGGCGGTGGCCGGAGATCGAGGTGGTGGTGGCAGCGGCCGGCGAATTTAAGGTTGAGGCTGCGCTCGCAGAGGTCCTCACGCGCGCGGAGGCGGCCGACGAAGTGGAGATTGAGGCTGCTCTCGAAAGGGTCCTCACACGCACAGACCGAGAGGCCTTCACCATGCACGCCCAGACGCAATCTAGCTCCATAATACCTGGCCACTCGCGTCCGGGAGCAGGCGCGAAGATGGGGATTTGGTAAATGGAAGGGGCAGGGATCTGGCGACGCGGGGAGCAGTGGCGGGCCTGTCGGCGGGTGGAGCGTAGGCCGGAGGGAATAAAACGAGCGAACCGGTACCATGGCAAAGTGCAGTATTATGCGATTTGGTGGGAGGGCAAAACAGTCTAAATAAAAGTTGGACGAAAAATCTGGCAGAAACCTTAGCTCCTTTATTATTAGGTATATAGATAGATAGATAGATAGAATAGAAGATAGTAGATATATAGATGATGGAAAGGTTAAAACAGCCTTCTATATTATTGACTATTAGAGGTTACAAAGTCCCATATTAATCGAACACATATAAGAATTTAGCAAATAGTATTTCTTTGTGTTTCAAACATATGATATAGATTCACTATCCACCCACACATTTTGTTCCCTTAATATTTTTCAAACATATGCTATAGATTCCCAGTTTTTCTAGGTATTTTTTGCAATTTAGTTCCTATTTACACTTACGAGTAATTTATTTATTTTGGTATCAAATAATGCAAACAGTTTATTATTTTTGTCTGGCTTTGTGCTGGTCCCACAAATGTAAGCTCAACTCGAAATAATCGAGGCGGCATAACTTCGAAATTAAATAGTGCATACAGTCTAGTATTATTTTGTCTTCCTTTGTGTTGGTCCCACAAATTTAACCGCAGCTTGAAATACTTAACAAAGCGTGTATATGCATGTGACATAGTAACTTGAACGATTGGATATTACATGGAGAATTTCATGTAGAAACACACAGGTAACAAATGGTAGTAGCCTAATAAACAAAATCAGCAAGATATACTTCAACATCTCTACAAGTACCACATATTCAACCTTTGATGTTGCTCACAAAGGAAAGTCATGGCAGCGAAATCAATATATACAAGTGCTTATGTGTTCATAGTTTGTTATCCCTCTTCTAAGAATAAAACGTGTTAAAAACACTTAAGAGCATCAAGGAACAAAACAAAAACAAAAACTTCCTAAATTATAATCGTTGCCTGGACTCGCTCTTGCTTTATGCGGTGCTCACCCGTCACGGCCATCCGATAAAAATCACACGGTGCAATGGCTTTTTTAGTAGTCCCACGCGCACGCGCACGTGCAAAACGAATAAGGCGTAGCGCTCTCTTTTCATCCACTCCGTTGCTATCCCTTTCTCTACCCATCGTGAGGGATGGCCATGGCCATGGTGAGTATAAAAGCCTAGGGTGAGGCGGCGGCGCTCAGGTTAGGTAATGGCGCCTTGTAGTTGCTTGAGTCCTGGACCGTCTGGTGGTGTTCCCTGTCTGGGGCGGCTAACGACAACCGATGTTTCTAATAACGGCCTCCAATTATCCCAGCCACCGGCACGTCGGCCTCTTACTCCTCGACCGGCGTTCATTGTTTCCTCGATCGTCCGTTCTTCAACCTTTTGTCATCCGGTGTTCTCTAATTTTTTGCCACATTTTTGTCAAGAAAAATGGAAGTGGGGTAAGGAAAGAGAAGACAAATTCCATGGGAGCTGGCGCACTGGGAGCAAGCGACGGGCGTAATTCCTTTCTCTTTTAACGTAGCAAGGGACTCTCTTTCCTTATAACCTTAAAAAACAGTTTTTATGTACATAGACCATTGCATGTCAAACGGATAATTAGGGTCGTTGCGTCCATAAAATATACTAGTACATGTTACGTAATTTTTTAAAATCTTGACCGTTAAATTACAGATCTAAGAGCTAAAATAATTCTAATGATATGGATTGACCTCGGGTCTCTATTTAAAATCCCTGTATTTTGCTTTCGAGGCACCAGGTTAATCCACATATGTTTAAAAAAATATAAACCAATGATTACGATCTTAACACCTGGGATTTAAAGATAGGAAGTGTTACGTACAACATCATATATGTATACAAAAGTATATTTATGACAAGGAGGTCGTTTAATTTTTATACGCATCCATGTTCTTTCCTTTAAAACGTAGACTCAGAAAAGATTAACTAAACATTTAAGGAAGTCGTACACGTGTTTAGCTGAATCTGTTCCCGAAAAAAAATATGCAATTTTTGCACGTGAGTGCAATTTTTGTACGTAACACGGAGTAGACAAAATATGTAAACAGTAGTGATACGGTCTATAATAAAGTCGTATTTTCATAGACTCTAGGTTCAGATTTGTAGTTTTTTCACGGTAGCCAGTCTACCATGTTTGTGGCATGTAGAAGACCAGGCTGCTGAACAACCGATGCATATGCATGTTGCATCTACGTGCCAAACATGACATATCAGGTATGTCCATAAAATATACTTGTACATGTTACATAAATTTTTAAAATCTTGACCGTTAAATTACAGATCTAAGAGCTAAAATAATTCTAATGATGTGGATTAACCTCAGGTCTCTATTTAAAATCCCTGTATTTTGCTTTTAGTATATAATAGATAGATAGAATAGAAGATAGTAGATATATAGATGATGGAAAGGTTAAAACAGCCTTCTATATTATTGACTATTAGAGGTTACAAAGTCCCATATTAATCGAACACATATAAGAATTTAGCAAATAGTATTTCTTTGTGTTTCAAACATATGATATAGATTCACTATCCACCCACACATTTTGTTCCCTTAATATTTTTCAAACATATGCTATAGATTCCCAGTTTTTCTAGGTATTTTTTGCAATTTAGTTCCTATTTACACTTACGAGTAATTTATTTATTTTGGTATCAAATAATGCAAACAGTTTATTATTTTTGTCTGGCTTTGTGCTGATCCCACAAATGTAAGCTCAACTCGAAATAATCAGGGGCGGCATAACTTCGAAATTAAATAGTGCATACAGTCTAGTATTATTTTGTCTTCCTTTGTGTTGGTCCCACAAATTTAACCTCAGCTTGAAATACTTAACAAAGCGTGTATATGCATGTGACATAGTAACTTGAACGATTGGATATTACATGGAGAATTTCATGTAGAAACACACAGGTAACAAATGATAGTAGCCTAATAAACAAAATCAGCAAGATATACTTCAACATCTCTACAAGTAGCACATATTCAACCTTTGATGGTGCTCACAAAGGAAAGTCATGGCAGCGAAATCAATATATACAAGTGCTTATGTGTTCATAGTTTGTTATCCCTCTTCTAAGAATAAAACGTGTTAAAAACACTTAAGAGCATCAAGGAACAAAACAAAAACAAAAACTTCCTAAATTATAATCGTTGCCTGGACTCGCTCTTGCTTTATGCGGTGCTCACCCGTCACGGCCATCCGATAAAAATCACGCGGTGCGATGGCTTTTTAGTGGTCCCACGCGCACGCGCACGTGCAGAACGAATAAGGCGTAGCGCTCTCTTTTCGTCCACTCCGTTGCTATCCCTTTCTCTACCCATCGTGAGGGATGGCCATGGCGTTGACCATGGCCACAAGCTGTCTCACACAAAGATAATGAGAGGCAGCATAACTCTCGCTCAGGATGGCTACCACCTAATAACTGGTTGTGTCGGCGTCCTCTCCGACCGCCGCGCTCTGTCCCGCTTTTGCTCCTGCACTACGCCTCCTCCCCACCCTCATCGAGCAGGATCTAGATAGGTTGTCGTGGTTTTCGTGCCCGCACTCCAGAGGAGAAGGGCGGCGGCCATGGCGTTGCTAGTGGTTCGGGATGAGACAGAATCACACGTCGAGGCGAAGGGAAATATTCGGTAACATGTCACTATCAGCTCCTAGGCCCACTTTCTATTGTGGGAAATATTCAATTCCAACAAGAGGAGCAACACGGTAGACTATCAGGTGCTAGGGCACTGTGTAGCATCGTCCAAAAAAGTTTCAACTAGGTACCGTTAGAGATGAGAATAAATGTATATACCGGCTATCTTCTACGACCACCACCAGCAGCGCCGGACATCGCCATGAAAGATTCGGCGCCCTGACCAGGTTGATCGTCCGCGCTTGAAACAAAGACACGCGCTGTATGTCTCCTAGACTTAGGTATGGTGTATTGTCGTGTCATTTTCTCCTTTCCTTTGCCTCCCTTTATAGCCGCTTCCTCTCCACCTTACCCTTGCCTTCAAGATATTGCACTTTAATTATTTTTGTTGGCTTTAGAAAATTAATTGTAATGGCTGTCAGATATATACATGAAAATATAGTGATTCATTGATCCTCAATACGGTGAAGATATGCATATCTTTGTTTGTCATCATTGTACACTTAATAAATATGCTCAAAATTAGCATATCTTGCATGACGAAGAGAGTTTATGGAGTACAATTAATACCGCCAAATATGCCATTTCCACGTGGACATTAATGTACCAATGATAAATGAGTGGAGTACGAAAATTAAAGAAGAACAAAATTAGGTCAGGTGATGACATTTTATGGTCTTAGAGGATATATTGCACAAAATCAATACACATATGTTTAATTTAATTCATGAGCATACATTTGACCTTCAACATATTGCACATAAATGTATATTGATCTCGTGGAATCTTATAATTAGGGAATGATTATTAGTTCCCCTTGAAAAATATAATTCCATCCATTTTTGCAATAGAAAGTCTTGTACATGAATCACGTATCATGATTATAACCCTTGTGCTCATTTTTACACTCACGAGTGTTTCTAAGTGGATAATGTGTGTCCATCAGTCCATGTATTGTATTGGGCTTATATTACAAAACAAGATCAATAGGATATTCCATAATTGAAACAAAATCGAAATAGAAGGGACCTCTTTTCCTCTCTCGAGCTCTCCGCTCCCTCTCTCTTCAGGTCTCTCCAGATCTGGGCCGCTCCCTCTCTTCTCCGGCGTGAGCCGGCGTTGAGGCGGGCGGGGGACCCTCCCCTGTGTTGTAGTAGTTTAGCTGTAGGAGTCTTTCGTTAGGTTTCATCCTGGTTTTGCCTCCATGGCGTATGGTTTTGCCTCCATGGCGTATGCTATATTGGAGCCCATGTTATGGAGGGCGGTGTAAATAGCCCAATCTGGCCCAAGCCCAGCTGAGACCCTGCCATAAAGACGTATAGGAGCGACCAAGCGAGAGTGAAATCGCCGAATTATCTCCACCTCATCTCGTCAACTCGCGTCTTAATGTGCTTAATAAGCATCACAAGCGCTTTCGAGCATATAACCCTATAAACCGATCTTCATTTTATGTTGTTAATGATAATGAGCTTAACGAGACATGCCCCTTAATGATCATGAGTGTTAATCCAGGCCTTAACGAGCTAATCGGCTCGTTAGTCCAGCCCTAACGGCACCATGAGGCTAAGATTTTCCATAATGATTTTTAAGGTTGTGATAGCACAACAATGATAGAGTTGGGCTGGCTCATTGACTCAAACCTGTAGGTTAGAATAGTACGATTGTATTAGACGCGGTAATCGAGTTGGGCCGGTGTGGGGCGCGGTTGGTAGGAGGGGTTGCGGATAGTATGAGTTTCGGTAGGGGGCAGGGTGGGCTCAAGAGGGCACATGAGTGGTGGGCTATGAAAGGAAATATGGCTACCAAAACAAGTGATGCTCTTCAATTGTGTTGTTTCGTTGAACTTTAATCACTATACCATATTTTCTTATATTTGGACTTATTATTAAGGCAACAATGCAAACTGATCGTACTAGCTAGTGTACGATGTAAAAAAATGCAGTTATCTTGCAAATATCAATTGAAAAAAATATAGTATGATCACACATATTTACATAAAATAATATAACAGCTCTGTAGGCTAATAGGGCGATATGGTAAGTTTTTGGATAGGCGGCAAGAAAATGCCAAACTATACAAGTACTATGCGGCAAAAGCAAGCATGTCGTATGTTTTATAATTTTATGTTAGGTATGTCATGTTTTGCTTTACTTTACGGCCTAGTATATGCCGACGTGTATGTGCTTAAAGCTGGGCTCACACGATATATTGTCTCTAGGAGTTAATTAACTTTTGCATTTAGACGAATTATGGGATAGTATACTATATTTATATAACACATGAAGAAAGTTATCATTAATATTTTCAACAAAGTTGATCATTTTGTTGTATTTCATCTCATTGTCAACAGTTGAAAAGAAAGTTGCAACAAGAAATACTCCCTCCGTTCAGGTTTCTAGGGCCACTACTAACCATATAGAATTAACATATACAATATAAATGATGTGTTACCTAAATAACACATATTTTGTTTTCATAGTGGGAGAATATGTGTCCATATGCAATGTCAACTAGACATTTTAATGACATGACACGTCATTAAATGAGAAGTTGCCATATTACCATAATATGACGCTTTCTAAGAATGAAATGTTCTATAAATTAATAAATGAGCCATTCTAAATTACTATCAATATGACTATGGTGTTTTGGAGGCCGTGCTACATGTACCTCTTTATTTTCAAACAATCAAAATTCATATTTTAATGTTTCAAAAAATTGAAAAAAAAATCTAGAGGTTGTCAATGATGTATGCTATAATGGTGTAAAATCTCAATAAAAACTAATTTCTATTCTAGTCTACACGAAATTGATAAAATCTGATAAAGTTTATAGACTTGAAATATGCACTATTCACTATAAAATTTGCTAGAATTTTTCATTTCTGTGTAGCCTAGAATATGAGGTTGTTTTATTGAGAATTTACACTATTATAGTATACATTACTGGTTAAAATTTTGTTTCAGAATTTTTTAAAATTTAATATAAAATTTCTGATTGTTCGCAAATAAAGAGCTAGGTCATCATAACACTTAGCCTCTCGACGAGATCTCAGCCGAACTATTCGGCACCCCATTGTAACCCAATATCTTCATAATCAAGAACAGACAGGCAGGACGTAAGGGTTTACCTCATCGAGGGCCCCGAACCTGGGTAAATCGCTCTCCCCGCTTGTCTGTGAACCGATGTCTCGTGTCAGCTTACAAGATTTCGTCAACCCTAAGCCCCAATCGGAGGGCATTGCCGAGGAGTACCCTCGACAACATCCTAAAGAAATAATTACAAATCACCAATCTTAAATTATTGGGGTTAGGTCACCACTTAGAGTGACTGCATCTCATACTTATGCATTATAGCATATTTGCTAATCATTAAACATTGTCCTTACCAGACGATGATGCTATTTCAGAATTTGGAGTTATAGCGCCTCGAAGCTTTTGACTGCATAATCTTGCAGTCACGAAAGGCAAGTGATGTACAAAGAGAACGTTTCTAACCTGAATGCTCTAAGAGCTGTGGCTCCCTTATAAAGCATCTTCAGAACACTCTCTAACATGGGCCACATGGGCCAAGTAGGTAAGTCACACAGCCAGGCCCAATACCTCTTCAACACTCCCCCTCAAGATGGGTGATAGATATCTATCATTCCCATCTTGTCACATGCCAGGTTGCATTCTCTGGTTCCCAAACCTTTGGTTAAGCAATCCGCAATTTGTTGCGCCGATCCGACATGCTCTATCTTAATGATCCCATCATCGAGTTTTTCTTTAATGAAGAATCTGTCTATCTCAATATGCTTTGTTCTGTCATGCTCGCACTCGGGTTATGTGCTAGGTTAATAGCGAGACACATTGTCACACCATACATTTATGCAGCTATTCTTCAACACCTTTAGTTCACTTAATGATTCCTTACCCACAACATTTCACTCAGCCCTTGAGACATGGCCCTATATTCGCTTCAGCTGTTGATTTGGAAACCACTTGTTGTTTCTTGCTCCTCCATGACACCAAGTTTCCTCCAAGGAAAACACAATACCACGAAGTTGATCTTCGGTCATCTAGGCAACTTGCCCAATCAGCATCACAGTATCCATCGACATCAAGATGTCCGTTGCTCTTGAACCACAAGCCCTTTCCTGGAGTTCCTTTCAAGTATCGCAAGATTCTGTAGACTGCTTCAAGATGTTCACTTCTAGGCTCATGCATATATCTGCTCACTACACTCACTGCAAAGGCAATGTCTGGTCGTGTATGACATAGATACAACAGCCTCCCAACTAGTCTCTGATATCTCCCTTTATCCACATGATCCCCTGATTGTCTTGTCACTTTATGATTTTGATCGATTGGGGTTGAAGCTGCACGACAGACCTCGAGCATACCAACATCACCGAGAAGATCCAAAGTATACTTTCTTTGAGACAGAGCTATTCCTTTTGTCGACCCGGCCACTTCTATACCAAGAAAGTACTTTAGTCGGCCAAGATCCTTTACTTCAAAGGCCTTACTCAAACACTTCTTTAGCCTTGCTATCTCTCCTTCGTCATCCCCAAGTAATAATGATATCATCCACATACACCACAAGAATAGTAATCTTTCCCTTAAAATGTCTATAAAACACTCGTATGGTCCCCATTGCACTGTCTCGTATCCCATGTCACAAACGCACGCTCTGAATTTGTCAAACCAAGCTCTCGGGACTCGTTTCGGTCCATAAAGAGATTTTTTCGGTCTACATACCTTGCCTGTGGTTTCAGCCGAAGAGAAGCCGAGTGGAATTTCCATGTAAACTTCTTCATGCGAGATCTCCATGTAGAAAAGCATTCTTAACATCAAGTTGGTGTAACGGCCACCCAAAATTTGTTGCACATGATATCAAAATCCTCACTTGTGTTCATCTTCGCCACTGGTGCAAAGGTCTCATCATAATCGATGCCATAGGTCTGGGTGTACCCTCTTGCCACAAGTCTTGCCTTGTATCTTTCAATCTTTCCTTGTGCATTTTGTTTCACAGTGTAAACCCATTTACAACGGACAGCCCTTTTTCCTGTTGGAAGAGTTACTAACTCCCAAGTTTTGTTCTTTCTCAATGCCTGTAGTTCTTCCAACATGGCAGCACGCCATTTTTTGTCCTCCTTTGCTACCTTCCAGTCAGTTGGTTAGAAACGTTCTCTTTGTACATCAGTGAAGCATGTTGTTTTGGTAGGAGGTGACTGTCAGCTGAGCTCAATGGTTAAAAGCAAAGTATGCAAAGAAGTTGGATTTGGGACAAGTCTTTATGGGAGATTGGTTATGCTAAAATTTGAAAAACATTTGTTGAATATACAGTATCGCATGAATCCTTGTATCAGCTTATTTCCAAATGCTCAGTTTTATGAGAAGAAGATTTTGGATGGTCCCAATGTCCTGTCTTCTAGTTATAGTAAGGATTACACATGCCTCCCTTTTGGCACCTACACGTTTATAAATGTCAGTGATGGAAGGGAAGACAAAGAGGGCACAGGAAACAGTCGGAGAAACATGGTTGAAGTTGCTGTTGTTTTGCACCTAATCCATACCATCTATAAATCTTGTAAAAGGACAGGCCAAGGGCTCAGCATCGGCGTGGTCTCTCCATATAATGCTCAAGTTGATGCAATTAAAAGTCGACTTGGCAAAAAATACGATACATGTGATGGCTTTCATGTGCGGGTGAAGTCCATTGATGGTTTCCAAGGAGAAGAGGATGATATAATAATACTATCAACTGTTAGATCCAATGGGAGAGGAGTTGTTGGATTTCTTGCTGATAACCAAAGAACAAATGTTGCTCTTACTAGAGCAAGGCACTGTCTTTGGATTGTTGGGAATGCTCATACACTGTATAAAAGTGGAACCGAATGGACAGATCTTGTTGCTGATGCAGAGAGACGTAATTGTGTTTTCAGTGCAACTAATGACGCAGCCATCTGTAAGTTGATTCTGCAAGTAAAGCAAGAGCTTGATGAACTTGATGATCTTCTTAATGCTGACTCAGCGGTATTCAGCAATACTAGATGGAAGGTCTATTATTTAAAAAATGATGTACAAAGAGAACGTTTCTAACCTGAATGCTCTAAGAGCTGTGGCGGCTAGGTCAGGAAGAAGGGAACGAGTCCCTTATAAAGCATCTTCAGAACACTCTCTAACATGGGCCACATGGGCCAAGTAGGTAAGTCACACAGCCAGGCCCAATACCTCTTCAACAGCAAGTTCATCACTTGATCATGCCATTTGATTATTTTCATCAAATTACTTGCAAAGTACTATACTTATCACTCCTACATTTAAAAGAAAAAGATTACGTTCACAATTATGAATATAACTATGTGGTAGGCAATGGAACCATGGTTTGAGATGATGGTGGAGGTTCCATTGCAACTGGGAATGTATTCACCTAGGATTAACAACAAATGTCGTCCAGTGATTCTTTTGTCATAATACTCGTGTTAACCATAAGATCTGAAATGGGACAGAGTAGTCAGTTGTTCTTTTCCCTCTCGCATATCAACGGGTACACCTTACCGGAGCCGGCGGAGACTAGCGGGGGAGCCCGTATTGTTCCCACGGTTTGGTGTATCTACGAGGGGTTGTAGGGTGTGTCCGAGGGTCATGCGTGGAGGGGTAGCGACCAAGGTGAAGTCAATACCTAAACTTAGCATTGCTACAATAAAGGGTGGGTATGCGAGGTCTCGGGAAAGCATAGTGATTGGATAGGATCTTAGACTTGGCATCACACCAAGGAAGTGTGGACAGGAATAAGCTGCCCGGTTGGCAACAAGGATAAGGTCTCTTATGGGTAAAGCAACACACCTATGCAGAGTGTATAAAATAGTGGCTTGTCACTAAGTGTTCCGGGTTTGGAACTGCGAACACAGCCAGAAAGGAACTCCATGACGGACATAGTTCTTCAGAATAAAAGCAACCTTTTGAAGAAATGTTTTCAAAAACATGTATTTTTCCTATGACTTTATGGTCCATGACTGAAGCTAGTGCTTTAAACACCTTTTTCCCTATAATGAACTTGTTGAGTAAGCTCGTACTCACCCTTCTTTGAACCCCCTGCTTAGACATGGAGGCATCAAAGACAGAGGAGTCAACTACTTCAAGAGACATGATCCTGCCAGATGAGTCAACCACTACATCCACCATGGAGAAAACCTAGATTAGAAGTAGAAGGGAACTAGCTCCCTAGTCTTAGCACCTAAGTAGCTAGATTAAACACCTCTTTCCCTATAATGATCTTGTTGTTGTTATACAAACTATCGCTCTTTGTATTGGTGTTGTTATTATAACAAGAGGTTTATTCAGGCCATGCTAATGGATGTATAAACAGAATATTGTTTATCCAGGAAATCATTCAGCTTAGGATTAAGTATTTCAATACATATTGTTTATCTTACTGTGCCTGGCCTGGTGCTAAATTGACTACTCCCTTCGACTAAGGACTTTCCATATGGTCAGAATAAATGCAATAGATAAGATGACATCTATTCCATTGCTATATGGTCAGAATAAAAGTTATCATTTGCAAGTTATAGTAGCATGGTCCTGTAATGCAAGAAACTTTGTCCAAAACTAAGATACTCCACCAGGAAAATCGTTCGAAAACTAAAAGGAGTAAAATGGAACATGCAAGATGAGTAAATATGAACACAATTTACACAAGTGGAACATGCATGGGTACATGTTATTGATAGTTATCTTGATGATTATGAGCAAGCTATAGATCTTTATGGAGTATTAAATCGGCAGTGAGAACCCATGAAGAAAAATTATTGACACTACTGTTTGTCCAGGAGTACTCCTCAATCGGCAGTGAGGTCAGCTAGTGGTATTTTTCATGCTACGGGTAGTAGTGAGCAGATCACTCTACTTATGAGTGTCGGAGAACAACTACTGTAACTGACATTTGTTTCCCGTTGTGGGCCGAGCAACAATGTCTTGAACAGTGCAGCGATGGGAAACACATAGGCGGAGGAGGATGGGACTGACCTAGGTCGCCTTGCCGAGCTCGACACTGTCCTCCTAGACAGTGAAGCGCCGCGGTCACCGGGAATGGTGGCGGCCTCAACTGCCCGCCTTGGAGCGAGTGTTTGATACGTCTCAAACGTATCTATAATTTTTCATTCTCCATGCTTGTTTTACACCAATTCATATATGTTTTGTTTACACTTCGTTGCACTTTTACATGATTTCCGGCACTAACCTATTAACAAGATGCCATAGTGTCGGTTCCCTGTTTTCTACTGTTTTTGTATTTCAGAAAAGTTGTATAGGAAATATTCTCAAAATTGTAAGAAACAAAAGCCGAAGTCAATATTTTACCGAAACGAAGACGAAGTCTGGAGGGGGGACGAAGAGGCGCACCAGGGCGCCCACACCACCCCTAGGAGCGGCCTAGGGCTGGCCCGCACATAGGGTAGGTGTGGGGCCCACAGGCGCCCCACCGACCTGAATCCTCCGCCTATTTATACATCTTCTCGGGAAAACCCTGGATACCCGAGCCTACATCCACGAAAATTTCCATCGCGGCCGCCATCGCCGAACCCATCTCGGGGGGTTCTGAAGCTCTTCCCGGCACCCTACCGGAGGAGAAAATCATCGCCGGAGGCATCTACATCGCCATGCCCTCCTCCGAAGTGATGCGTGAGTAGTTCATCCCTGAACTATGAGTCCATAGCAGTAGCTAGATGATTGTCTTCTCCACCTTGTGCTTCATCTATCGATCTTGTGAGCTGCCCTACATGATCAAGATCACCTTTATGCAATCCGCTATGTTTGGTTTGATGGGATCCGATGAGTATTGTGTACTATGTTAAGATTGATCATATGATCATTAGTGGGGTCTCCCCCACGTATGTTTATGTTGTTAGACGATTTGTCAAAGTTGAAATTATCATTATACATTCCATCTAATTCTCCAAAGTAATCGTCGAAGGTTTTCTGATCCTCTTCATGTAATTGACCACTTTGTGCCCACGGCGTGCCAGCCTGATATAAAAAATGGTAGTTCCACTTTTAGATTCATACTCTATTCTAAAAGTTTATAGCTCAAAAACTAAGAAACTTACTCTAGCAAGTTGAGTTTATTTTAATCAACTAGCATAGTGGCCCTCACAAATGCGAGGGCATCCCTTTTAATCTCGTGAAATTGTTTGAAATGCAAATTTATAATTTCATAGACACACATGCCATGATACGTACTAAAAACTAATGGTTCTATTTTATAATATCATATGCAAACAGATGCATTTAATTTGTGTATTAATTATTGATATGTCATCTAGGAAAAGTACAATTTCAATGATGTACTATATGGTCATTGACACATAGAGTTACATATAATTAAAATAATATTCTGTAAATTTAATTTTATATGACACGTCTCATGGAATGGAAGAGATAGTGAAGTCCTCAGTATTAGATATCTTGACAAAATTGGAAATGGAACTCACTATTGTATAATTATCTAATAGTTATTGATCTATCATAGTTTCTCAAATCTCTCTTCGCGGAGTGATCTTCATTTTCTGGCCTTCAAGGATTTAAACCTCTAACATGATGTTAAAATCATCTTGATGTTTTAAAGTTATTGGAATAATTTACGCTGGGCTCTAGTACTTGCTCTATTTGAATTTCTTAAGTAGGACATTGTCATCTGCGTGAAAACATATTTAATTTATAAATACAATCAGTCAATCATTGTTTTGCATATATGAATGCTTTTCTTTTTTGACACAAAATATGAATGCTTTTCTTACATGATAAAAATCTTTTAACTCATTTCACACTTCTCTCGAAGGTATCTCTACAATAAATTATTAAGTAATATTTCAAAAATATCCTATATTTGGGTATCTACTTCCTTCACTACCATATCAAAATGGAATTTGATTTCTAGTTTGATCTTCAATGTTCTACATTTGTAGATATGTGTTTTTCCCACTTTCAAGGTCTCTTGATCATTTACAACGGTGTCCTCCCTAGCGAATTTGTAGCAAGCGCACGCACACACGTGAATTAACTTTATAGCGAATATTCTGAATAGAATTTCTAGTGACATGCAATATATCTATTTTTTCCTAATCTATATGTTTTAAATTATATGGAATATGTTGTACTTCTAGGTTTAAATAGTTGGCCACAACCTGCTCCACTTTAGTTGCATGGATTTTAATAATGTAACCAATGTTGGAATTAAAAAATATCTTATCTTAAATCCCCATTTATTCCCTTATTTTATTTGGTACTAGCAAAAGTGTCCGTGCGTTGCACCGGTAGAAATAAATTCTCAATGGCGGGAGAATCAAATACTCAAAGGCTCCATCAAAGATATCATCAACGATGTTCACTTGTGCACCTATTCACAACAAACATTATCAATCCCAAGACAATGAGCTTAGTCATCACACTAACACGTCACTTCGTGATCCCACATACTTTACAATTGTATAGCCAAGACATGAAAGAATGAAGGAAAAAATCTAATAAACAGCGCCGCACAAGCAGCACATTCGTGCGGCGCGTCACGATCCGTGCAAAAAGTGCATCGTGCCCCTATAGAGACGCTCCACTCGTGTTGACCTTATCTCCTCACAGCCTTCTCTCTTAGACCACACACACGGAGGAGAACCGCATCGCAGAGAGCTGGGTCACCGCACCGGGGAGCGACGTCGCGCCGCGCCGGAGAGTCGCCGTCGCCGGAGCTCCGCGCCGGGGAGCCGCCGTCGTCGGAGCGGCGCGCCGGGAGTCTCCATCGCCGGAGCTCCGCGCCAGGGAGTCGCCGTCACCGGAGCGCCGCGCCCGGGAGTCGCCGGGAGCGCATGAATGAGGCACGTCGCCGCGAAGGCGTCGCCACCGTCGACAAGCACGAGGAGGTCCGCGAGCGCGATGGTGGAGAGCTCCTCCAGGCCGTCGTCGACGAGCGCGAGCCAGGCCTCCGCTGACGGGCGCGTCGAGGAGGTGGGCGAGCACAACACCGACGAGTAGCACGCCGGCAAGTTTTCGGTGGACGCTCTCCTCTACTACATCTCGTTCGCTGATTTTTCCTGCTGAGATTCTCGGAGTATTGGCGTATATGAATCCTGTGAGCATCCTTTTAGTTGCATGTGTCTCAAAAAAATTGGGAACAAGGATTCATATCAACTTTACTAGAGAATCTTGTCGTGGCTTTGACAATGCGGCATACTCGAGGATGCAAGTTCAATTTTACAGGAATTTGATAGCAGAGAGGATGTAATCTCGGCTGATGAGTGAATTAGTACTATAGTTGACCTTTGTAGCAATTGACAGATTAATCAGATCTAGTTTGTAGAATAATTAGACGCAATTGACAGATTAAATAGGTTGTATGCGCCAATTCGTACTAATTGCCAGATTAGTTTACTAGTACCGGAGAGTAGTAATTAACATATTAGTTAGGTGTAATTGCCAGATTTAGTTTAGAGCCTTGCTTCCCTATTACAGTACTAATTTCAAGAGTAGTTAGGTCCTAATTACCAGATTAATTCTGAGTATTGTGCCAGTTTAAACGAGACTGATTGCCAGATTAATTAGTGCCGACTCTTGTGTTTTTCTTCCGGTGTTTTCACTTTGGTTTAAACCTGGTAGCCAAATGAAAGTAATATGGCAATCAAATCTAGTTAATCTGGTAAACCTGGTAGTTAGAAAGTGTTCTTGTATTACGTGTTACACTATGGTGTTTTGGGGAATTGCTGGATTCCTCACTTCCTCACCATGAGACAAATTCTGTATATTTTTTTTATCACGTCGATGGTGCGTATGGCAGGAATCATTTGCATGTCAGCCACACTGCCACAGCCCACAGTCACGTGGTCAGAAGGTGCCCCGCAAGCAAACTAAAATACGGGCACGCACTCAAACCTCACGTGGTGGGGTCAGAGGAATCCGCCGCACAGAAAAGGATTTGTGCGGCGCCGCCGCGTAGTTCTGTCCTTTAGGAAGTGACAACCCAAACTCTTTCAAATTACATTTACCTACTAATAGAGATAATTTACCATATGGGTATAGAAAATCACCATGTGAGGTTCAAGCATTTGAACAATCTGCTATTACATCTGCGACATGATCACATGACACAAGTAAATCAATGAAGTTACTTTCAATGTGAACATAAATAAGGCCAGTGCAATTCCTAAAATATTTCAAATATCACCATAGCTTCAATATCCTTCAAATTTGAAAATAGCACTATAGCTTCTCAATTATCATTTCGTCAACACTAATCAAGGAAAATAAACAAACTCTGAAACCAAATGGGATTTTATCGAGCAGACATCGATCACCACTTTGTACATGAATATACTGAGATTGTTATGCGGGCAATAAGAAAAATCCTGGTGATGTTCCGGTCCACTATACTTGCTATTCCACAATAAGTGTATTGCGCTAGTAGAACATTGGGCTTCCGAGCAGCATAATTCGAAATAAAGAACCACGGTGCGAAATACGCACGCGCTACTAACATGTGGGCTTCCGGGAAGCATAATTCGAAAAAGAAGCACGGTCTAAACACTGCACATGTGACGTCCGGCGAGGAGGTCAAAGATGATGGGATCTCGCGGTGATATTATCTTCTTGCGTCCGCGGTGGAAGCTTGGTTGTCTTGGTGATCGTTGTCGGCTGAAAATTTGGATAATCCCCCTGCGAGGAGCTGCTCCATCGAGGAGAGAACCTAGAGGCACGAGCTGCGGCCGGGCACCATGCCGCGCGTGCGATGTCCGAGCGGTGCCGCATCAACCACGCGACTGCGGGGACATCTCGAGCTGCTGCCGAGAGGAGGCGAAACGAGGGTCACCGGGCGGTGGCAATATGGGACCAATAGAATGGCGGAGGGCAGAGGTCCAAGGCGGCGCGTGGACTGGGTGTCGGCAGCGGGAGATGGAGGACGCACGTGGCAATCCTCTGAGTGAAGAGCGAGACGACGTGGATTAAGCGCTCCTGGGGGCCTTCTCCGTGGCGGCCTCCTCAAGGCGCACGCGTTGGCCTCGTCTTTGCCGCCGGCTTCGAGCGTGGCCTTGGATTTCTCGAGCTCGAGCGAGTCCATGATGGCTGCAAGACGCGAGCGTAGGCCCTCGTCGGCGGCGGCGCGTAGGGGCGCGGCGAGGGCGACCCGGCGAGGACGGACGACACTGCAGATACAGAGTTGCGTGAGTGGGGCGGAGGTGTTGAGCAGCGTCGGTCAGCCGACGGTCCCTTGAGGAGCGTCATGGGCCGGTCACGGCGGAACCTTGCTTTCGATTCGGTAGGAGCAATGATTGATTCGGGAATCGGGGCAGGAGGCCACCGTTATCTTGTAGAGGCCGCGAACAAACGTGTCCGGCGTGAACTCTCAATCGTGTTCGTCGCGAACTCTCAATCTTTCTTTGACCGACACGGTTGTACGGTGTACGAAGGCACCAACAAGGCAACGACGACGGACGAAAATCTGATCAGAGGGACGAAACTACGGAAACACTTCGTATTTTATTATTAGGTACTAGCTGAATGCTCGTGCGTTGCTACGGCTTGTTAAATTTCTTTTCTTTGTCTTTAAAAAAAAGTCTATTTTTTTTGTTCCCGCGCATGTTAACATGTTATTCGTGTGGTATTTTTTTTAATCTTTAATCCCTGTATGACCACGAGCGTGTCTAAAGGTATAAACGATGCCCCCCATAGGGGGTCTCACCACGATTTGAGATTTTGGGCCATCCGATCTTACCAGCAGGTGTCAGATGGTGGATCTTGGCCATTCATTCTGGGCAGCAGCGCATATGGGCACTTTTTCCATCAATTCTCCTCTCTAGATGAAGCCATGGAACAACGCTTTTCTACCCGCTTGTGCCTGACCGCGGGTCCCATGTTCGATCGGGTCCACTTGTCTGCTGTTGCGGGTTGGTTTTGGTTGGTCACGCATTGTGTCACCGAGCGGGGGTAGTTTGGGGATTTCATTGCTCTCCACCCAATCCCCACTTCCATCGCCTTCCCCAATCCCCGCGTCGTCTTCTCTCCCCAATCCCCGCAGCTCGGATGGAAACCCTAGCCGCCGGGCCGCGAATCATCGCGCGTCCACCGTATCTCCCCGTCTCCACCTCTCCTTGCAACCGCCGGCGCGGGCGACGGGCGGCGCGGGCGACCTACAGCAGAGGTGGCGCGGCCGGTCTCCGCAGGGATGACGGAGGAGGGAAACACGTGCGACAGGGGCAGCGCGGGAGGGTGGCGCGGACGACCTTTGCCAGTGGCCGGACGAGAGAGGAGGATCTTGAGTACTGTCGCCACCACCCATGGTCTGCTCTTCCCCTTTTTCTCTCCTCATCGCCAAGATTGAAGATTGGGCTGGCAGGCTGAACGGTGCTGCTCATCCAATCCACTCGCAGTCTCACTGGGCAGGAGGAGGCCGAGTTGCAGCCGGGTTGCCTGCTCGCTCTCCTCTTCCCCAATCCCCTGTGCCTCTCCTCCTCTAGCTCTTTGGCCCCTTCTCCACCGCCACCCATCTGCCAATTTTATCCATGGCTGGAACATGGAGAGGCAGAGGAAAGCAAAGCACCATGGATGCGGAGGCAGAGCTCGACATGGAGGAGCAACTCCCCTTCGTCTAGGATCTACAGGTTCATCTTCTCTTTCTCTGTGTGTGGGTGTTCTGGTGTAGATAAATTTATGCAAGCCAAGTGTTTGATGATATGTCTATGGGCCTGAAATTGTTTATTTGTGGTTATTTAGCAGTTTTTCAATGGTGAGTTGGTGCTACTGGTGGTGAGGGGCACGAAGACGGAGTACTTGGTGGATCTGTAGTCGTACTACATCACCGAATCCTCGGTGTTGGTCGTCATGGAAAAACACATCTAGAGGTAGTAACATGTCATCTTCCCCCATCTTCTTCATCTCATAAATTTATCTTCAGTTTGTCATACAATTTTTTTTTGCATAAGCCTAAACACTACTTCTGGGTAATCTGTGATAGGTGATTAGCAAGGTATGTTGACTCTTGTCGTGCATAAGGGGCCAGAGGTATGACTTGATCATATTAGATTTGCCTCTCTTTGTCATGTGACTTTTATTTGCATGTTATGACTAATGAGATGGATGAGTAAATTCCTAGAAAAATAATATGTTAAATATTGTTTGAGACACCCATCAAATAATATTTCGCTGATTGGAAACCCATGTACAGGTCTCTCCACGATTTGAGACATACTAGATAATTCCATGGTCGATCAAGAGCAGCGGTGTTGTGTTGATGAAGAACAGGGTCATGAGGGTGTTCAGGATGCCATCAAATTATCTCGAGGTAACTCATAACGTTGCATCTGGTACATTTCAACTCATATATCTGCATAGTTTCACCCCATCTTGATGAGAAAATCAATGATTTTTGTTGAGTGTATAGTTCTAGATTGGTGTTCTTGCGGCTCTAGATTGTCACCCACTAGGTGGAGCTCGGTTAACCATGGATTTGCGGCAAGAAGAACTCACGCCAAGATTGATTCGTTGTTAATGATGTCCTGCTGGCTCATGCTCTCCTCCACGGTATTCTCATGGCCAGCCTACAAGCGGATAGCTGCAGCATTGGGGCTCATACTGGTCAGCCAGGTCCTGGCAGTGCCCAGGGACAAAGCATCGATGACGGCGACCTTGCCGACTCTGCACTGTCCTAGGTGTACTTCAATTATTTTTTTATTTGTTTAGCAACTGTCTCAGCATCTTTGGATGTTTTGCTGGTGCAAAAATTAATCTAAAAAAACTCATCTTTTTTTGTGCAGAATTTAGGGTGGAAGCCGCATAGGTTTGTCTGACCTTGATGCTTGATACATCTTTATCTGTTATATCCATTTGTTGAACACGTGCATTTATTTTTTACCTTTTGCATTCAGGTTCCCATCATACCACTAATTCTTACATTTTAATATTTCTCTGTAAGAAGGTGGAACGACAATGCTGTAGGAGAAGTATGATAAAAATGTGTCCACACAGTAAGTGTTCTCCTTAATTTAGCTCTTGCAAATGAGAGCAAGTCGAGTAGTCTGCTAGCTTTCTCAGTTTTTCAATCTGTGTAGTGAAGAAGATTAAGAAGTTTCTAATTCGTATTTACCTCACAGACACTCATTTTCTATTTTGCTAGAATTTCATTACTAAAGGAGGTGCATCATTATTTTTTGTTTTCCTTAGTTAGGTTCATTCTTCAGTGCCATTGACATCATTTGGCTCAAAACAGTCCATGGTAAAGATGGTTTTATGTTGCTTTGTACATGTGACATGGGAAACCAACGCGGAAAGCTCACTTCTGGTGGTGATGCTCTAATATCATGGGGCAAGTGATTCTTCTCTTTTGCTTCTGGCATTGTCTTCTTTGAATCCTCCTTATCTATTTTACTTAGGATGGGGGAGGGACACATATATGCTGATGTGACGGTTGTGGTCATCCAGTACATTTGCAGCCTCACCTCTACACAACCTCCTACATTTGACCATGCAATTCATGTCCACTTTGTCCAGGGCTGTTTCCTTTTCCTTTTAATTTGTTTAGCAGATGTGAACATCCTTGATTGTATTTGTTTGCCAAAAATTAATCCCCAAACCTTCTTGTTTCGTTTGTGCAGATTTCTTTTGAAGAAGTACATGTGTGTTCTAGCTCGATGGACATTAGCCCAAGATCTGGTATGTCCCTATTTTAAATGCCTGAATTTCTTTCTTCCTCTATTTATCTTGCGTTTCTTTATAGGAAGAAATTAAGAGATATGCCCCTATTTTAAATGCCTGAATTTCTTTCTTCCTCTATTTATCTTGCATTTCTTTATAGGAAGAAATCAAGAGATAACCAATTGATGTTGTGGATGACATCTAAGGTATTGGTTGGCTACTTTGAATAAATCTGTGCTTAAGTTTGCTTTTGGGTTTCTTTTGTCCTATTTTCTTATGATATAGATAGAAGGAGTTCAGCTAATGTTTTCAGCTTAAAATTGTGCTATATTTAGTTCATGCATTTCCTTTTTAGGTGGCTCTGTATCACTACATATTTGAACTGATATGTTACATATGTAATGGAAACACTGGATTTAGCCTTTCATTGGTCTGGTACCTTATGTTGAATACTTGATTTGGTACTCTCTAGCTGTAATGATATGTTTCCTCTTTGGAAAGATAATTTGCATCATTCATATTCTCACTAGCTGTAGGTATTTCATCTCTCTAATTTTTCTCTGATTTCCTAGGTTGTAGCTATTGCATATAGGACAGTCAGCCACACTATTGATATCTCCGTCTTTGCCAGTACCGCCTGCCCTGTTGTCATGAATTATATGCAGGTATCCAGCAGAGTACATTGTTTTACCAGTGCATTGAAGCTGAATCTACTCTTGGTAAAATGATTATCAAAGTTAATGTTATAAAGTAGTCCTGATAACATAAATCAAAGTTAATGGTAAAATAATTCGTTGTGGTTTGCTTTCCATCTTTTTTGTTTGCCAAGAAATATTTTATTACCGCTCATCGTCTGTGGAACAGTTTGCCTGGCTGCACCCACAATCTACTATCCATTTTTGTGAAACTTATTTCCGTGCTATCCTCTATTTCTCTGAATACATTGCATTTACTTTGTCCGCTCACATCTTCCATTTGTAGCCCACTTTTTTGTTTCTAATCAGTGCACATAGATTCTACTTTGTTTGGCATTTGTGCTACAACAGAACTAATGGTTGACTGCATTGTATCCTTTGAAAGCATCCAATTGTTACTAATGCATATTTGGTAACAGACTGAGGTTTGTGCTCTGCTTTCAGCCATGTTCAGAACACAGATTTACCTCTTACAGTATTTCACAACCTCTTGCATGTGGAATCAAGTCACATTATTTGTTGAAATTGGTCCAACCTGGACATTGCATGATGCACCGAGGAGGTACACGACCACCGGCGTCCATGTCGTCAGATGTTCTCGATATAGAGAATACATCTATGCAGCAACCCTAGGTATGCCATTTCTTATGTTGTTCTCCCTAGAGCCTTCATCCGCGGTCAATGGTGCACTAAGATGGCACACTGTAGGAGCAGACATGGGCCATGAAATCGAGGTTTTCTTCGGCATATAGTTAGGCTATGCTTTTAGGAGATATAAATGTTCTCCTGAAATTTTAGTTCCACATACTTATTATTAATTATCATATGAAGGAGAGGTACTTGTGGTAATGATTTTTTTGTTAGTTGTTTGCATCAAAAAATATAATGATGGACTGCTACCTTAATAGGCCCTTCTTCAGATAGGTGAATAGTTTTTCCTGTACAGTTGACGAGTAATTTCTTCGATTATAGCAGTAACCACTGCATGAGACAGAGATAATCATGTTGAATTGCCACTGCCACATCAGGCAGCTATATTCACCACAAGTTATGAATCTATTTCCTCAAGTGTCATCGATTAATTTCCTAACAAACCTATTGCTGCAACAACAGATTTCTTTTGGTTCTGAAGTATTATTCCACGGTGTTCAAGTTGGTTTCATACCAGGAAGACATGTAATGTTTTAAGTTTCTAACGTCAGTAGAAAATGATTCAAAACTTTTCTATTAATTTTCTGGATGGCTTTTGTCGTGTTCTCGAGCTAACTCGGTTGATCTGGTTAATGCATGTACAACGGCAAATGAGAATTAAAATTTCATTATTTTTTGCACGGGATGCTTCATATAAATATGACAAGGATACATGCAACTTAGATAACTATTTGCTATATGCAATGCTATTGGGTGACCAAGCACTATGCTAGCTCTCTTAAAAAAGCATAGTACCATGCCAGCAAATTAGATGGCGACGTATTGATTCAGGTGAACCAATTACTAGAACTGTCTTTTACTCAACCTTCATAGTTTTGGTGTTTTACAAAGTACAATACGGGCTACATTTACCTTTCTATTACAGCTGCCAGATGGAGCAAAGCTTTTTTCTAGAAAAAGTTATCGTGCTGCATACTTGTGAGTTAATGTTGTTTCATGCCCTTCCTTGGGAGGATCTATTTTGAATCCACCAAACTAGATGAACGGTTATCCTCTCTTTCTGTATGCCCCTTATGCTGAAGCTTTTGATAACAGTACATGAGTCCCAGCGTTTTTAGTAATGCCAACGCTAGAACTAGGCATGCCGCTTATAGTGACAGTTAGTCTTAAAGCGTGCGTACAGTTTGTATTCTGAACTAGTGTTTTACAATGCCAAGTTTTCTCTGGACAAATGTTGTGCTATTTAATTAGTTTGTGCTTCTGGATCATCTCCTGCTTAGACCGTACCTCTATTATTTAGGTTGTCTTAGTACATAATGAAAGTTGCAGTACCATGGTTAATCGGACTATATCATTGAATTTAGAGCGTGTGACTGAACTTGGTATATTTTCCATAACAATCATGTCTACTACCTGGGCGAATGTTATTTAATTTCAGTACATATAATTATTTGGGCATTAATGAATTTGTGTGATTCATGGCAGAGATGGTTACCCAGGATATTCAGTTTGTGATTCATGCCTTGTATGCTGATGCCCCAATCAAAGAATGGAATTTTCTGTATCCCCTAATGTACGAGTTACTGTTCAGTGCAAGGTTGCCTCAGATCTTGAATTGTCTACTGCATTGCTTATTCATTTCCTATTTATTATACGTGTAAGTATAAGCTGGACATTGGAACCGATAATCTGAAGTTGTATTTATGTATTTCACATTCAAGTGCATCATGCTTTCCAAGCCTCTCCTCCCCATCTTGATCTGCAGTTAAGGTATTGGTTTGCTGCCTTTTCTTTCAAAATGGATCTCTTTTTATGTACTCTGCTTTTGTGATGTTTTCTTCTATTTATATCTGTTAGGGCACGTGTTCTTGAGGTTAATTCTGGTAAAATCTTCGAACGCAAGGATAGAGCAACTTACTGATCGATACCTCAGAAAAGCACCATAGTGAAGCTACTCATTTAGGTTTCTTCTCCAACTCATTTTGTATTATTGTTTTGTTCAGTCAAGGAACAACTCCAACATCATGTACATGTTCACTGAATAGAAACTTGTCATGGCTTGCTGAGAGCTGGAGTAAGCTGGAGCTGGAGCAAAAAATGTTTAGAGCCCCTTACAGGTAGGTGTATGACTCTACTTGCACTCGGATAAAAATGTATATTCAAATTTGGTACATCATCCTTCTTTTCTTGTGTTTCTTCTTCTAGCTCTCTGCACCGCATGTACTCCCTCTGATGTAAACGTGTTGATGGTTTAATACAAAAGTCAACTTCAGGTGGGTTTTTTGCCCCACCGTTGAGCTGTCAAAAAAATATCGGTTCAGGAAACTGTCATTTGTCTGTATCGTAGGCCTTATTAAATCTTCTTGACCCACTAAACAACCAAGAGTATCGTGCTTTGAGTCCATGGCCACCGGTCCATCTTCTGCATTGGGTTGGTTGATTCCTTATTTTGTCCGGTTTCATTAGAAAACTTAAGAATACTTTACACGGCGATGTCTGAGTTCTGGCATCGATCTGGTTCTTCCACTGCTGCAGGAAGAGAGATAGGAGACCTTGTAGGTTTATTTCCACTATCTAAATTGTTGTTTCTATGCAGAATGATTAATACTGGTCTTTATTTTCCGCGGTTGGTTAGATCATGTGGTCCATGCTTTCAAACTCTACCACATGCTAGGTTAGCATAATGGTGGCGTTCTCTTCCCATGGGATTTTTTTTTTTGCTTATTATCTGTCGGCATAAATATTGAATGTCCTGTTGAAATAACAATATAAACTTCTGAGGCTAAGACAAGAAAATCATCAGCTAGAGAAAAAAATGAGTACAGTTAGTATCGGCTTTGAGAGTCTTTGACTCCATTAATATCTTTATTTCTATTATTTGATTTTCTATGTGTAGGTAAATTTTAGCGCACGGATTTCTTTTGGTTGTGTATACTGTTTGCATGTGTTTTAGGTCTTTTGAAAAGTTCAGAAGTATGAGAAATACAAGCGGCCAATATATAATTCCTCGATCACCTGTGAGGTACAAGAACAGAGGCCTTTGTTAAAAATGGTTTTGATATTACAGGAGCTTAGATGTGTGGGCCACCGCTGTTTTAGCAGTGTACTCTGGTATTATTTTGCCGAGTGATTCTTATGGGTCAATCATTGACATCGATCAGTTGTCTCATTCCATGGTTTCACCCTCTGTTAACCATATCCTCTCAGAACAGTTATTGATTTATCCTTTATTTTCAGGTCAGGACCCCTCTTGTTCAGGTCACCATTAAAAGACAATATATGCTAGAATGGGAATTGAAGGTTCTCGTGATGGTGCATACTTCTTGTTTAGATAGAATCGAAGATTGAACAAATGATTCAACTAGTTCTCTATTCCATCGATGATCATTGTATAAATACAAGGTGAACGGACGCGAGTTAACGGACGCGTCCGATCGTGGGGGGTTGGGAGTATGGAAACACGAACGAGAAACACACCCGTCGGTTCTCAGAGAGAGTAACCGTCTCCCTAATTACAAGCAGAGGATTAACCTCTTATTTGTTCTAATAAATAAATCCTAACACTCCCCCTAATCCTTGCTTGTCCTTGTGACCGATCATCCTGGGAATAGCCTCTTCCAAAAACCCTGTGGGAAAAATAGAAGAGAAAATACCATATGCCATGAAAAACTCCTTCTGAAAAACCCTGTGGGAAAATAAGGAGAAAATGACATATGTCGTCCATGCTTGTACTGATATTGCCTCATTAAAAACCTTTCATGAGAAGGCCGTTAGGAAAACTCACAAAGGAAAAGAGTGCAACATCGAAGATCTGATGATCTTCAACAGGTTATAACTGGGGAGATTTCTCCCCCGGAATCTTGCAAGTCACGAAGCCTCCTCATACCAATTCCATGTACATATTTATGAAATAATGAACTTGGTAGGGATTTGGTAAACAAATCAGCGAGGTTATCACATGACTTCGTTTGCAAAATATTTATTTCCCCTCCGTTCTGTAGCTCGTGGGGGAAAAAGTACTTAGGAGCGATATGCTTTGTAATATTGCTCTTAATATAACCTGTCTGCATCTGTACAATACAAGCAGCATTATCTTCATAGATAATGGTGGGCGATTCCAGTGAACCAATCCCACTTGAACCTTGGACAAAGTTCATCATTCTGCGAAGCCATACACATTCACGTGATGCTTCATACAAAGCGATTATTTCAGAATGATTCGTGGACGTAGCCACCAAAATTTGCTTTGTCGACTTCCAAGAGAAGGCTGTACCTCCATGTAAGAAGACAAATCCAGTCTGCGATCTGGCATTATGGGGATCTGATAAGTATCCAGCATCGCAATACCCCACCATGGTCCTCTCTTGATTTTTCTGATAGAACAAACCAAGATCTTTGGTGCCCTGAAGATATCTTAGAATATTCTTCACACCAACCCAATGCCTTTTTGTTGTTCTTTGTCCTTCTCCGGCGATCGCCGGAGTTTCGGCTGTTTGCTCTCGGTAGAGACGCGCTGATAACGTGTTTAGATAGAATCGAAGATTGAACAAATGATTCAACTAGTTCTCTATTCCATCGATGATCATTGTATAAATATAAGGTGAACGGACGCGTCCGATCGTGGGGGGTTGGGAGTATGGAAACACGAACGAGAAACACACCCGTCGGTTCTCAGAGAGAGTAACTGTCTCCCTAATTACAAGCAGAGGATTAACCTCTTATTTGTTCTAATAAATAAATCCTAACACTTCTGGAATTACATCATGTGAAATGGGGACATGAACCTACTAGAATATATTTTTCTACTTTCGGAACTTAATTAGTTGCAGTGCATTTCTCTACTTTTCGCATATGGCGCTATTTCTGTAATGGTTAGCGACATGTGAAGTACTATTAGTCCAGTTATTTTGTCAAGTCTTTGACATTCCATGTATTATCACCCCCACTCCCTGGTAAAGTGGATTGATCTGTGCGTACACTTGACTTCCTGCTTTCTTTCATACATATTTAGTATAGTGTTTTACAATACGTTTGTCGGTATGATAGACCGGGGTTGCAATTTGTTTTGTTCTTGATGCCTGCCACCTTCTCGAAATCGCGTTAGATTTTTATACATACAAGTCACCTGGCGGGCTGTCGAGGATGTGAATCCACCACTTCCCTCTTCTTTTCTCTGCTCAAATTAAATTAGGTACAGGGTGGATAAGCAGCTCCGGCAACCAACCATTGAGCTCCGGCCCTAGCCCACCACGAGTAAGGAGGGAGGAGAAGACCTTGTCACCACTGCTGGCTCGCACAATCTTCCGAACGAACCCTCCTCTTGTGTTCCCTGCATCCGACGCCCTCTTCCGTAAGGGGAAAACCGGAGTGAAGAACATATGAAGGTAGACATAGAGGAAGGGACAGAGAGAGGAGGGAGGACCAAACCTGAACGATTCTCTGGCTTGGGATCAAGGATTTGAAGCACCACCGTGCTTTCCAGCGCCTGCACCATTGCCCTCATTGGAGGCGAACACGACGAGGCGGAGGAGGGCGAGCCGCTACTGCCGCCGTCATCCACCTGCTGCGGTCACTGTCGTCGACCTCAACCCTTCTGCTCAGCTTCCTACCGTGCTAGGTTTTGCCTCCTAGCAGTGGGCCACCGTGGCCGAATGAGGAGTGCGAGGCCGCAACCGACGAGGGCGAACATGGAGGTGACGAGCGGCGCAACGAGGGTGACGTGGCCACGTGGGCGAGCTCGGAGACGGCGACCACGATGGAATAACTCCTCAAGCCCCTCCTTGATCTTGATCCATGTCGACGCAGCGGAGCGACGATGCCGCCTCTTCCCGCCTCATTGCAGGCACGCCCTCCAGCTCCTGGTCCGGCCACCACAAGTACCTCCACGCGGCCATCGCTGCGCACACCCAGGGTTCTCGTGTGGAGAAGGCGGCGGATTGGGGAGGGGAGGAGGACTGGATTGGAGGAGGAGAGGGGGCACGGGATTGGGGAGAGGAAGCTCTCGGTAAAGTTAGGGTTTTCACCGTTTTCATTTTTCAAGCGAACGCAAGCACGTACCCTCGCTGTCTCAAACAAATGGTCCCACGCAAGCATGAGCCCAACCGTCATGCACTCAGAACAAGCATAAACCGGTGGAAAAAAATTACCACATCGGGACTGTGGCTGGTGAAACGAACGAACCAGATTGTTTTGCCCCTCTCAGATCCAAGTGGCCGGGTACTCTAGGAACATTTATAGGAAGAAATTTAGTATAGTATTTTACAAAACGTTTGTTGGTGCCAGGGTTGCAATTTGTTTAGTTCTTGACGCCTCTTTCCTTCTCAAAAATTGCGCCACAATTTGTTTACACCCTGAACTTTTCAAAGAAATGGCCTTTTCATGCTAACGCATATATAATGGTTTTCTTAGTTTATTATCAAGTGTATCACAAAACGCCATTAATGCGGAATAACGGGGTCGCGCGCCAAGGCGCGCATCAGAATCTAGTTGCACTAATTCATGGGAGATGTCAACCTCGTCAACAACATCGTTTTTGTAACTAACACCAGCTTGTTGGCCCAACCCACATACAGAGAGTGCTTTCAGGCGTGACTGACGGCGCGTGTACACAACTATTCCTCGATCCCTTTTGTTCATTTAAATTTAATACTATAACTTTATAATCAGAAAGGATCGAAGGTAGTAGTACCGTAGCTGATCGATTCCTGCACGTAGACGCATGTAGATAACGAAGCTAAGCAGATGGATTGATCAATTCCTAGCAGGACGAACTCACACACACAAGTACACAACCATAGATGATCGATTATTGAATGAGGTGTACCCGCAAAAAGAATTAGGTGTACGTACAAAATCTTTTTAGCTATTAAGAGCCGTCACGTTCGATTGGTAACTGGCTGAACGAAGCTCAAAGGAAAAATATGCAGCCACACACACGTACTGGCCTGGCCGCCTGGCCCGTCCTCAGCTCAGCATCAAACAGCATCGTCGGCAGGCACGAAAGATCCAAGGGCCAACCATATCCCTCCTCTTCCAATTTCCTTCTGTAAGATTACTGGACCGATTCCTTCATGGATTTGGATTTACTGGGCCTTGTTTGTTCGGCAAAAACTGGGCCTTTAGCGATCGCGATCGACCGTGCGTGGCGAGCGACGTACCACGGTCGCTTAGCAAAATTATTAGTACAGACTAGGAAAATTACCCGTGCGTTGCTACGGTCTACGGATACAACGATGCCAACACTAACAATAATTTAGAAAGATAGTGTGCGAGTTACAATTTCCCTTTGGTTTGAATTTTATTTTGTTTAAAATAGTGTCTAGAGGCGATCATAACTATTGGTCCGGTATTGTTTTCCATTATCGGGAGTAGTACTTCACATTTTCTTTGTGAGATTTTCTTTTGAAAAAAGAGCCAGGCTATAGAGAAATTGAACTTAATCAAAAACACATTTAACGCATATTAGAGATGTGGTCGGCTTGTCACTCAAACAATATGAACAATAAATCTTGTGCAAAAAAAAGAACAATAATCAACTCGCATGGAGACTATTTACCTCATCTCAGATAGATCACACACTTAAAACAAATAAGCATAGGCACTTGATAATGTCGATGCCTGAGCCAGAGCCTCAGCCGCCTCCTGCCATCGTGCCGTTGAACATGGCGGAGCATTGCGACGCAGATTACTGTGACACGTCACGTGATACCAAAGATGGAAAAGAAACATAGGTTGGGGTGTCAAACATCTCTGTCGATTGCTTTCTTGTACCTAGGAAAACCATCTTCTATCTCTCTTGCAATAAGCCGCTCAACAATCAATTGTACAGTCGATTGGAACTGAGGCGGCCAAAATCGCTCGCAGCCCAACATCGGTTGATTCGGTTCCTCGTCCATGATCTCAAGCGGTCACAACCGGGAGTTGCTTCTCATTCCCACTGGTGCAGACCGAAAGCGGCCGTTGTGAAGAGCGGGTCGCCGCTGTCGATGCAATCATCCCTGACCTGTGGTGGATCGTAGTGCTACGCCCGGTGCCTGAACTCAAAGCGCTGACCGGCCCCATGATCGGCTCTTCTCACCCACGATCTCGTTGACTGTTCTTCCTCCGCCGTGGTTCTTTCTCGATCTCTGGAACGCTCGATGATTTGACGCTGGGCAATTGATCGCTCCCAGATTTAAAGACTCGATGGAAGAGGCCGACTCGATCGGGTCTTGTTGGATTGGATAGTCGCTCCCATATTTAAAGGTTCCGGGAAGGCAGGAAGAGACCGGCTTGGTTGGGTTTGTGTCGGGTGCAAGTCCAATACGGATGACGCACTGCTTTCTTTGCACCTCCGCGGTGGACGATGGCTCTGTCGCGAGCGATTAATCTGTGGAGCTGTAGGACAAAACTAAACGGACGAAAAGCCAAGGCACAACGGACCGACGGACCAAACCAAGGAAACACTATTTTCTTTATTATTAGGTACAGATAGGTATAGATATAGATTCAATCTTTCCCAACATATATATATTATAATACTTTAACTCCTTTGAAAAATCTAACAATGATACCTAATATTTATATAGATTTTGCAAGTCAGCGGGTTAAGCTTACCTAATCTCCAACCGACAACCCCAGTAAAACACTCGTGGTTTGATTATGCATATTTCCTGTTTAGGGGTACACTGACTTTATGATTGATATTTTATCATAACTTTCCCATCATTTGAGATGAAGAATACACATATGTAGTGTAGGTTGCTTTACCTGATGAATCCCCACAGTGACTCTCCTCTATGAAGTTCGTGCGCCTCTCCTTCAATAATAATGTGTGAATTCAACCTATGGCTACAATAGTAGTACCTCGTGCAAGTTGAAATTCCATGAACCATGATCATACCTACAATTCGGTTTAGGTAATTAAAACAAACACCGTACCTTACCTAAGAGATCTGAAAGGCTACATGAAGCTAGCAACGACATCAAGCTTCAACCACTGGGCACACCATCTTCTCGCCCATGAACCGCTTAGACCAAGCCGTGTGCATCATGATCAGTCCAACGATGACCCCGTCCCCGTGGTCTGGTGCCACCATTCTCCTCCCACATGGACATCCGTGGGCTGGATTACATCGATCCGTGGAACTGTAGTTATGTGACCATATCCGTCGTACACTAGTAAGTCCAAAACCTCCCAGATCCATAAGCAGCCTCGTGAGCTTCTTCCTCCTACCAGTTGGTGTCGCGGCTGGAGCAGTAGGTTCAAGATCGTAGCAAGATCATCGGGAAGTATCGAACATTGTAGAACGCAAAGAAGCCTCGTAGAGAAAACTATATCAATACTCGTATTATTTTTATCTTGACAAAAATCAAAGTCGCGACATCCATTATCAGGGTTGGCAGCTTGTATCGTTGGCTGTTGACATGACATTTAACTAAGTCTGTGTGTGCTTCTATTCCTGGCACATCTCAGAGCGTGGCCTCACACTGTCGCCAGCGATCGCGAATGGGTCCAATTTATTCTCCTGCCCATGCGTCTAGTTTCACAATGCAGGCAGTGGAAGGGAAACAATCTCTCGATTATGACTCTGTTAGTCTGTCTACTTGCTTTCTACGACAGTTCGAGCAGAACAGTAAGGTCACTTGCTTGGCAGTATCGACATGCCTTCTTGCGCTTGTGGTGACAGCGAATTGGGTCGTTGGTCTCTAATCTAGTAAGGTGGAGGCAGCCATACACACTGGTCGCTACGAGCTTGCGCTACTCATCTCTTAAATCATGGGGCGCCAGTGAGTATAAAAGCCTAGGGTGAGGCGGCGGCGCTCAGGTTAGGTAATGGCGCCTTGGAGTGGCTTGAGTCCTGGACCGTCTGGCGGTGTTCCCTCTCCGGGGCGGCTAACGACAGCCGATGTTTCTAATAACGGCCTCCAATTATCCCAGCCGCCGGCACGTCGGCCTCTTACTCCTCGACCGGCGTTCATTGTTTCCTCGATCGTCCGTCCTTCAACCTTTTGTCATCCGGTGTTCTCCAATTTTTTGCCACATTTTTGTCAAGAAAAATGGAAGTGGGGTAAGGAAAGAGAAGACAAATTCCATGGGAGCTGGCGCACTGGGAGCAAGCGACGGGCGTAATTCCTTTCTCTTTTAACGTAGCAAGGGACTCTCTTTCCTTATAACCTTAAACAACACAAGTTTTTATGTACATAGACCATTGCATGTCAAACGGATAATTAGGGTCGTTGCGTCCATAAAATATACTTGTACATGTTACGTAAATTTTTAAAATCTTGACCGTTAAATTACAGATCTAAGAGCTAAAATAATTCTAATGATATGGATTGACCTCGGGTCTCTATTTAAAATCCATGTATTTTGCTTTCGAGCCACCAGGTTTATCCACATATGTTTAAAAAAATATAAACCAATGATTACGATCTTAACGTCTGGGATTTAAAGATAGGAAGTGTTACGTACAACATCATATATGTATACAAAAGTATATTTATGACAAGGAGGTTGTTTAATTTCTATACGCGTCCATGTTCTTTCCTTTAAAACGTAGACTCAGAAAAAATTAACTAAACATTTAAGGAAGTCGTACACGTGTTTAGCTGAATCTGTTCCCAGAAAAAAATATGCAATTTTTGCACGTGAGTGTAATTTTTGTACGTAACACGGAGTAGACAAAATATGGAAACAGTAATGATACGGTCTATAATAAATTCGTATTTTCATAGGACTCTAGGTTCAGATTTGTAGTTTTTTCACCGTAGCCAATCTACCATGTTTGTGGCATGTAGAAGATCAGGCTGCTGAACAACCGATGCATGTGCATGTTGCATCTACGTGCCAAACATGACATATCAGGTATGTCCATAAAATATACGTGTACATGTTACGTAAATTTTTAAAATCTTGACCGTTAAATTACAGATCTAAGAGCTAAAATAATTCTAATGATGTGGATTAATCTCAGGTCTCTATTTAAAATCCCTGTATTTTGCTGTTAGTATATAATAACTAGCACAGTGGCCCTCGCAAATGCGAGGGAATCATTATTTTTTCCTTGAAAGTGTTTGAAATATAAATTTGTTGTACACATATACATGTTATGAGAGTGAAAGTTATTAATTCTATTTTAAATATTGTAAGGAAGCATATGTATTTTATTTGTGGTTTAATGATTGTTATGTCATCCTGAAAATTACGACTTCAATGATTTACTACATGGTCATTAATACCTAAAAATTTATATAATAAAAATAACATTTTAGTAATTCACTTATTTTATATGGCACGTCTCAACGTTGGAAGAGAGAGAGTAAAGTCCTCAGCATTAGACATCTTGACCAAATTGTAAATGGCAACCGCTACTGTTTAGTTGTATAAAAGTGATTCTTTATCATAGTTTCTCAAAAGTCTCTCTATGGAGTGATCTTCATTTTCTGGCCCACAAGAATTTAAATCTCTAACATAATGTTTAAACAATCTTGAAATTGTGAAGTTATTAGACTAATTGGCATTGCTTATCTACCAAAAGGAACTCAATATTGCAAAATGTTTATACAATCCGTGCTCGGGCTCTTATGCATTAGTAAGTGCTCTAGTGGCATCCTTAATTTGTAGCAAAGTGGCACACACATGCGTGTGCAACATCTTTACAGTGAACTGGTTATTTTACAATTAAAATTTTAACGACATGCAAAAAACTATTCTAATCAATCAATTTTAAATATATGGAATATTTCATACTTTCAAGTTGAGATAGTCGTGAGTATTGTATAATATAGTTTATTAATAGTTGGAAAATACAAATAAAAGAACATGGTATGGAATACGAATGCATTTTTGCGAATTTCATGTAGCATAAACAACATACTTTTTTTTGACTAATTGTTGGTTAGGGAAAACAAAAATTATATTTTCAAATGGATAAAGTACTCATAAAACACATGCAACACCGTCTTTAGCTGGATAGCTAGACTGATCGGTCTGGTCTTTCTTTCATCCCAACCATGTAAAAATGGTGGCAATGGAAATAACAGCTCGTACTAAATTGGAATCAAGACACAACCATATAAAAGTAATTTTTTATTGGATTTCATTCAAGGTTTATATTCTTTCCAGAGAAACACACATCTTCATGTTATTTTTGCAAGCTTGGTCTTGTATCAGAAGCTAGGTGTAAGCCGTATATATATTAGCATACCTCAAAAACTTTTGTTTAAGTACCATGTTGGTCTCACGGTTTGAAACCACAACTTGCTCCACTTCAGTTGCATGGCTTTGAGAAAAGTAATAGATGTTATAATAAAAGATATGTCATCCCCATTTGGTATCTTGTTTTCTTTACTTTGTGCATCTCTCCTAACAAATATTGTACTACTTGCACAGTTGCACACCAAAAAATCTAACTTTGATCTGATATTTGCCTTTCCATTGGAAATCGTAATTAACAAATGCAGGTACCACAATGACTCTTCCCTCTGATGTTTCATCGAACACTTGGTCTACCTATCCTCAAATAATCATTTCTTAATTTAACCTATGGTATGCGTCCAGTAGTACCACCCATATACTGCAGCTCCATGAACCATGAAGATCCTATCTAGAATTTGGTTTATAGGTACGGTATATAATCGACAAACACCTTATCTAGGATACGGTACACCTTAATTAGCACATCTACCTAGAAATGACATCGAGATGCACCATTTAGGGCGCCATCTTACTGCTGATAAACCGCATGGGCTGAGGCTTGTTGTAGCATTCCTAGGCCAGCGTTGATCCTGTCCTCGGGCTGCTACCACCATTCTCCTCTCGGTTAGACTGGCCGCACCAGAACACAACGGTCCCATGGCACTTTAGTTCCCGTGGTAGTAGTATCGATCGTACATGGTACCTGCCGTGATGTCTACACCATTCGGATGTTATCTTGCCGCCAATGAGAGGCATGGAATGAGCCTTACATGGGACTCCCAGCAACGACCGCAGACGGACCTTCTCTGGGTTGCTGCCATAGCTCTCCTCGTGGCTGCACTCGGCGCGCTAGAACACAATGTCCCGTGGAACTTCAGTTGCCGTGACCGTATCTGTCGTACGTCAATGTCCCGTGGAACTTCAGTTGTCGTGACCGTATCTGTCGTACGTGTGGTACCTGTCGTAATGCCTGCACCATTGCGGATGTTACCTTGCCGCTGATAAGCTGGATGGGACTGAGCCTTGCGCATCACACCCATGCTAGAGACGACCCGTCTCCGGACTGATACCGCCACTCTCCTCTCGGCTGGACTCGGCACGCTGGAACACATCGTTCCTGTGGAACTTTAGTTGTCGTGACCATATCCATCATACGTACGCCAAGAGCTATAACCGAGACTCCGCGGTAGAGCCGGTCGTAATATTGTTCCAGTGACCAGCTGGCATCGTGGCTTGATCGGTAGATTCAACGATGACGGAAATCAATTTAGCACGCTAGGAGGCCGCACAAGAAAAAGCTACTCGTGAAGGATATGGACTCTATTTCCTTTCTATTTTACGTAAGAATTTCCATTTACTTCAAATCAACGATTCTGTCATCTTGAAACTTGAATTACCTGATCGTTTTCGCGTGCATGGACCTGTCAGCGTTAAACGTAAAACCGTACGAATTCCAGGGAAGCAAAATCCTGGTTGTTTTTTATATGCAACTATTCCTACTATCCTAGTCTCCCAGGAAAGCACGTATCTATTGCACGCTATTTTTCTTTCCTTTTTTGAGATGACACGGATCAATTGATTAATTTTGGAAGTTCATGTATGGCACGTTATGCCCTCAACGTTAACGTGTCAACTGTGTCGAACATATTACGTAAACTAATAATATTTTGTTAAATCATAGCCGTAAATTTTAGATCTAACTATCAGTATAATTAAGATGATGTGGATAAACGTGGTATTCCTATTATACTTCCGCATTTTGCTTTTAGTATATAATAGATAGATAGATAGAATAGAAGATAGTAGATAGATAGATGATGGAAAGGTTAAAACAACCTTCTATATTATTGACTATTAGAGGTTACAAAGTCCCATATTAATCGGACACATATAAGAATTTAGCAAATAGTATTTCTTTGTGTTTCAAACATATGATATAGATTCACTATCCACCCACACATTTTGTTCCCTTAATATTTTTCAAACATATGCTATAGGTTCCCAGTTTTTCTAGGTATTTTTTGCAATTTAGTTCCTATTTACAATTACGAGTAATTTATTTATTTTGATATCAAATAATGCAAACAGTTTATTATTTTTGCCTGGCTTTGTGCTGGTCCCACAAATGTAAGGTCAACTCGAAATAATCAGGGGCGGCATAACTTCAAAATTAAATAGTGCATACAGTCTAGTATTATTTTGTCTTCCTTTGTGTTGGTCTCACAAATTTAACCTCAGCTTGAAATACTTAACAAAGCGTGTATATGCATGTGACATAGTAACTTGAACGATTGGATATTACATGGAGAATTTCATGTAGAAACACACAGGTAACAAATGATAGTAGCCTAATAAACAAAATCAGCAAGATATACTTCAACATCTCTACAAGTAGCACATATTCAACCTTTGATGGTGCTCACAAAGGAAAGTCATGGCAGCGAAATCAATATATACAAGTGCTTATGTGTTCATAGTTTGTTATCCCTCTTCTAAGAATAAAACGTGTTAAAAACACTTTGGAGCATCAAGGAACAAAACAAAAACAAAAACTTCCTAAATTATAATCGTTGCCTGGACTCGCTCTTGCTTTATGCGGTGCTCACCCGTCACGGCCATCCGATAAAAATCACACGGTGCGATGGCTTTTTTAGTGGTCCCACGCGCACGCGCACGTGCAGAACGAATAAGGCGTAGCGCTCTCTTTTCATCCACTCCGTTGCTATCCCTTTCTCTACCCATCGAGAGGGATGGCCATGGAGTTGACCATGGCCACAAGCTGTCTCACACAAAGATAATGAGAGGCAGCATAACTCTCGCTCAGGATGGCTGCCACCTAATAACTGGTTGTGTCGGCGTCCTCTCCAACCGCCGCGCTTTGTCCCGCTTTTGCTCCTGCACTACGCCTCCTCCCCACCCTCATCGAGCAGGATCTAGATAGGTGGTCGTCACTAGTGGAAAAATGGCCTTTAGTCCCGGTTCACAACGGGCTTTAGTCCCGGTTGTGCAACCGGGACTAAAGGGTCGCGACTAAAGGCCCCCCCCCCTTTAGTCCTGGTTGCTTACGAACCGGGACTAAAGGTCCGTCCGCGCGGGTTCTGTGCGCCGGGGAGAAAATATCTCAATTTTTCAAAAAAAAATTCAAATTTTTTCGACTCCATTTTTTTCTTTCTATTTTTCGGAATTTCTATTATTTCAGTTCTTTGCATAGTTTAGTCTCTATCTCTAACTACACTTATCTCTAGTCAAATTACTTTAGTCGTGATCAAACTTCTGGCTCGGTCACCCATCCTCCCGCACTAGCATGCTTAACTTCCGAGTTCCATCCCGTCCCGCATCCAATTGCTTCGCGCGCATGTGATAGTAGTATCATATCAATTCTATTAACATATGTTTGTCGATGTCAAATTTTATTATTATTTGAATTTCAAATAATTCTTTTAATAAACAAAAGTAATGATGTAATAGTAATCTTGAATAAATAAATAAACATTCACTTTTTAATTTGTATTTTTTATTTTTTATTTTTTTTTATTTTTTTGCCAAACCTAAAAATTTGAAAATCTAAAAGGGTAAAAGTAATAGTAATCTTTATGCATGATATAATTATTAATTTTAATTTTTTAAAAAATAAAAAAATACAAAATTTATAGCAAAAACTAAAATCTTCATATTTTCATTTGGATTTTTTTGATATATTATATGTTTTTTTTCGACGTCGTATGCAAAAGTTATTACGGTTTTACCATTTTTCAAAACGTTTTTGCAAAAAAAAGTGAAAATTCATATTTATTAATTTTGCCTAATAGTAGGTTGCATAACATACAAGAATCTGGAAACATTTTATTTTTTGAATTTTCTATCATTTTCGTTTCTATTTTACAGTGAAGGGTGCATGGGGAGGCAAAAACCTGGAAATACCTTTAGTCCTGGTTGGGGACACGAACCGGGACTAAAGGTTACCCTTTAATCCCGGTTGGTGTCCCCAACCGGGACTAATGGGTTGGGATGGAAGCCCTTTTTTCTACTAGTGCGTGGTTCCCGTGCCCGCACTCCAGAGGAGAAGGGTGGCGGCCATGGCGTTGCTAGTGGTTCGGGATGAGACAGAATCACACGTCGAGGTGAAGGGAAATATTTGGTAACATGTCACTATCAGCTCCTAGGCCCACTTTCTATTGTGGGAAATATTCAATTCCAACAAGAGGAGCAACACGGTAGACTATCAGGTGCTAGGGCACTGTGTAGCATCGTCCAAAAAAAGTTTCAACTAGGTATTGTTAGAGATGAGAATAAATGTATATACCGGCTATCTTCTACGACCACCACCAGCAGCGCCGGACATCGCCATGAAAGATTCGACGCCCTGACCAGGTTGACCGTCCGCGCTTGAAACAAAGACACGCGCTGTATGTCTCCTATACTTAGGTACGGTGTATTGTCGTGTCATTTTCTCCTTTCCTTTGCCTCCCTTTATAGCCGCTTCCTCTCCACCTTACCCTTGCCTTCAAGATATTGCACTTTAATTATTTTTGTTGGCTTTAGAAAATTAATTGTAATGGCTGTCAGATATATACATGAAAATATAGTGATTCATTGATCCTCAATACGGTGAAGATATGCATATCTTTGTTTGTCATCATTGTACACTGAATAAATATGCTCAAAATTAGCATATCTTGCATGACGAAGAGAGTTTATGGAGTACAATTAATACCGCCAAATATGCCATTTCCACGTGGAAATTAATGTACCAATGATAAATGAGTGGAGTACGAAAATTTAAAAAGAACAAAATTAGGTCAGGTGATGACATTTTATGGTCTTAGAGGATATATTGCACAAAATCAATACACATATGTTTAATTTAATTCATGAGCATACATTTGACCTTCAACATATTGCACATAAATGTATATTGGATATTACATGGAGAATTTCATGTAGAAACACACAGGTAACAAATGATAGTAGCCTAATAAACAAAATCAGCAAGATATACTTCAACATCTCTACAAGTAGCACATATTCAACCTTTGATGGTGCTTACAATGGAAAGTCATGGCAGCGAAATCAATATATACAAGTGCTTATGTGTTCATAGTTTGTTATCCCTCTTCTAAGAATAAAACGTGTTAAAAACACTTTGGAGCATCAAGGAACAAAACAAAAACAAAAACTTCCTAAATTATAATCGTTGCCTGGACTCGCTCTTGCTTTATTCGGTGCTCACCCGTCACGGCCATCCGATAAAAATCACACGGTGCGATGGCTTTTTGAGTGGTCCCACACGCACGCGCACGTGCAGAACGAATAAGGCGTAGCGCTCTCTTTTCATCCACTCCGTTGCTATCCATTTCTCTACCCATCGTGAGGGATGGCCATGGAGTTGACCATGGCCACAAGCTGTCTCACACAAAGATAATGAGAGGCAGCATAACTCTCGCTCAGGATGGCTGCCACCTAATAACTGGTTGTGTCGGCGTCCTCTCCGACCGCCGCGCTCTGTCCCGCTTTTGCTCCTGCACTACGCCTCCTCCCCACCCTCATCGAGCAGGATCTAGATAGGTGGTCGTCACTAGTGGAAAAATAGCCTTTAGTCCCGGTTCACAACGGGCTTTAGTCCCGGTTGTGCAACCGGGACTAAAGGGTCGCGACTAAAGGCCCCCCCTATAATCCTGGTTGCTTACGAACCGGGACTAAAGGTCCGTCCGCGCGGGTTCTGTGCGCCGGGGAGAAAATATCTCAATTTTTCAAAAAAAAGATTCAAATTTTTTTGACTCCATTTTTTTTTTCTATTTTTCAGAATTTCTATTATTTCAGTTCTTTGCATAGTTTAGTCTCTATCTCTAACTACACTTATCTCTAGTCAAATTACTTTAGTCGTGATCAAACTTCTGGCTCGGTCACCCATCCTCCCGCACTAGCATGCTTAACTTCCGAGTTCCATCCCGTCCCGCATCCAATTGCTTCGCGCGCATGTGATAGTAGTATCATATCAATTCTATTAACATATGTTTGTCGATGTCAAATTTTATTATTGTTTGAATTTCAAATAATTCTTTTAATAAACAAAAGTAATGATGTAATAGTAATCTTGAATAAATAAATAAACATTCACTTTTTAATTTGTATTTTTTAATTTTTATTTTTTTTATTTTTTTGCCAAACCTAAAAATTTGAAAATCTAAAAGGGTAAAAGTAATAGTAATCTTTATGCATGATATAATTATTAATTCTAATTTTTTTAAAAATAAAAAGAATCCAAAATTTATAGCAAAAACTAAAATCTTCATATTTTAATTTGGATTTTTTGATATATTATATGTTTTTTTCGACGTCGTATGCAAAAGTTATTACGGTTTTACCATTTTTCAAAACGTTTTTGCAAAAAAAGTGAAAATTCAAATTTATTAATTTTGCCTAATAGTAGGTTGCATAACATACAAGAATCTGGAAACATTTTATTTTTTGAATTTTCTATCATTTTCGTTTCTATTTTACAGTGAAGGGTGCATGGGAAGGCAAAAACCTGGAAATACCTTTAGTCCCGGTTGGGGACACGAACCGGGACTAAAGGTTACCCTTTAATCCCGGTTGGTGTCCCCAACCGGGACTAATGGGTTGGGATGGAAGCCCTTTTTTCTACTAGTGCGTGGTTCCTGTGCCCGCACTCCAGAGGAGAAGGGCGGCGGCCATGGCGTTGCTAGTGGTTCGGGATGAGACAGAATCACACGTCGAGGCGAAGGGAAATATTTGGTAACATGTCACTATCAGCTCCTAGGCCCACTTTCTATTGTGGGAAATATTCAATTCCAACAAGAGGAGCAACACGGTAGACTATCGGGTGCTAGGGCACCGTGTAGCATCGTCCAAAAAAGTTTCAACTAGGTACTGTTAGAGATGAGAATAAATGTATATACCGGCTATCTTCTACGACCACCACCAGCAGCGCCGGACATCGCCATGAAAGATTCGACGCCCTGACCAGGTTGACCGTCCGCGCTTGAAACAAAGACACGCGCTGTATGTCTCCTATACTTAGGTATGGTGTATTGTCGTGTCATTTTCTCCTTTCCTTTGCCTCCCTTTATAGCCGCTTCCTCTCCACCTTACCCTTGCTTTCAAGATATTGCACTTTAATTATTTTTGTTGGCTTTAGAAAATTAATTGTAATGGCTGTCAGATATATACATGAAAATATAGTGATTCATTGATCCTCAATACGGTGAAGATATGCATATCTTTGTTTGTCATCATTGTACACTGAATAAATATTCTCAAAATTAGCATATCTTGCATGACGAAGAGAGTTTATGGAGTACAATTAATACCGCCAAATATGCCATTTCCACGTGGAAATTAATGTACCAATGATAAATGAGTGGAGTACGAAAATTAAAAAAGAACAAAATTAGGTCAGGTGATGACATTTTATGGTCTTAGAGGATATATTGCACAAAATCAATACACATATGTTTAATTTAATTCATGAGCATACATTTGACCTTCAACATATTGCACATAAATGTATATTGATCTCGTGGAATCTTATAATTAGGGAATGATTATTAGTTCCCCTTGAAAAATATAATTCCATCCATTTTTGCAACAGAACATGAATCACGTATCATGATTATAACCCTTGTGCTCATTTTTACACTCACGAGTGTTTCTAAGTGGATAATGTGTGTCCATCAGTCCATGTATTGTATTGGGGTTATATTACAAAACAAGATCAATAGGATATTCCATAATTGAAACAAAATCGAAATAGAAGGGACCTCTTTTCCTCTCTCGGGCTCTCCGCTCCCTCTCTCTTCAGGTCTCTCCAGATCTGGGCCGCTCCCTCTCTTCTCCGGCGTGAGCCGGCGTTGAGGCGGGCGGGGGACCCTCCCCTGTGCTGTAGTTGTTTAGCTGAAGGAGTCTTTCGTTAGGTTTCATCCTGGTTTTGCCTCCATGGCGTATGGTTTTGCCTCCATGGCGTATGCTATGTTGGAGCCCATGTTATGGAGGGCGGTGTAAATAGCCCAATCTGGCCCAAGCCCAGCTGAGACCCTGCCATAAAGACGTATAGGAGCGACCAAGCGAGAGTAAAATCGCCGAATTATCTCCACCTCATCTCGTCAACTCGCGTCTTAATGTGCTTAATAAGCATCACAAGCGCTTTCGAGCATATAACCCTATGAACCGATTTTCATTTTATGTTGTTAATGATAATGAGCTTAACGAGACAAGCCCCTTAATGATCACGAGTGTTAATCCAGGCTTTAACGAGCTAATCGGCTCGTTAGTCCAGCCCTAACCGCACCATGAGGCTAAGATTTTCCATAATGATTTTTAAGGTTGTGATAGCACAACAATGATAGAGTTGGGCCGGGCCGCTAGAGGGCTGGCTCATTGACTCAAACTTGTAGGTTAGAATAGTACGATTGTATCAGGTGCGGTAATCGAGTTGGGCCGGTGTGGGGCGCGGTTGGTAGGAGGGGTTGCGGATAGTATGAGTTTCGGTAGGGGGCAGGGTGGGCTCAAGAGGGCACATGAGTGGTGGGCTATGAAAGGAAATATGGCTACCAAAGCAAGTGACGCTCTTCAATTGTGTTGTTTCGTTGAACTTTAATCACTATACCATATTTTTTTATATTTGGAGTTATTATTAAGGCAACAATGCAAACTGATCGTACTAGCTAGTGTACGATGTAAAAAAATGCAGTTATCTTGCAAATATCAATTGAAAAATATATAGTATGATCACACATATTTACATAAAATAATATAACAGCTCTGTAGGCTAATAGGGCGATGTGGTAAGTTTTTGGATAGGCGGCAAGAAAATGCCAAACTATACTAGTACTATGCTGCAAAAGTAAGCATGTCGTATGTTTTATAATTTTATGTTAGGTATGTCATGTTTACTTGTATAAATGCGCAAATATATGTTTTGCTTTACTTTACGGCCTAGTATATGCCGACGTGTATGTGCTTAAAGCTGGGCTCACACGATATATTGTCTCTAGGAGTTAATTAGCTTTTGCATTTAGACGAATTATGGGATAGTATACTATATTTATATAACACGTGAAGAAAGTTATCATTAATATTTTCAACAAAGTTGATCATTTTGTTATATTTCATCTCATTGTCAACAGTTGAAAAGAAAGCTGCAACAAGAAATACTCCCTCCGTTCAGGTTTCTAGGGCCACTACTAACCATATGGAATTAACATATACAATATAAATGATGTGTTACCTAAATAACACATATTTTGTTCTCATAGTGGGAAAATATGTGTCGATATGCAATGTCAACTAGACATTTTAATGACATGACATGTCATTAAATGAGAAGTTGCCATATTACCATAATATGACACTTTCTAAGAATGAAATGTTCTATAAATTAATAAATGAGCCATTCTAAATTACTATCAATATGACTGTGGTGTTTTGGAGGCCGTGCTACATGTACCTCTTTATTTTTAAACAATCAAAATTCATATTTTAATGTTTCAAAAAATTGAAAAAAAATTCTAGAGGTAGTCAATGATGTATGCTATAAAGGTGTACAATCTCAATAAAAACTAATTTCTATTCTAGTCTACACGAAATTGATAAAATCTGACAAAGTTAATAGACTTGAAATATGCACTATTCACTATAAAATTTGCTAGAATTTTTCATTTCTGTGTAGCCTAGAATATGAGGTTGTTTTATTGAGAATTTACACTATTATAGTATACATTACTGGTTAAATTTTGTTTCACATTTTTCGAAAACTTAATATAAAATTTCTGATTGTTCGCAAATAAAGAGCTAGGTGTAGCTCGGCCTCCATTTTAAGTTTTCATAATACTATGCATATAAAGGTAGCAACATAGAACTTTTTTTTTGCGGAAGAAGACTTTTCGCTCTCGGGTGCAACTCACCCTCATAGACCAAAAAAATTGTAGTGATTTAAAAAAGTCAAAAGAAAATTGAATCTTCCTGAAAACCAAGGATGATCAAGTTTGTACTCGTAAAAAAAATTGGAAACGAAATTATTCTCATGGTCTCCAGGGCAAAAAAAGACAAAATTATGACGAATATAAAGTAAATATTACGTGGTCATGGGGCCTTTCAAGTTTGTTTTTTTACCCTGGATACAATAAAAGTAATTTCCTAGGGAAATATTTTGTTTCAAGTACAATACGTGATCATCTTTGATTCCCCAAAAAGTTTGCTTTTTTTGAACTTTTTTAATATTTTTTTCCAAGTATAGGGGTGTGTGGCACCCAAGAGCCAATATGTATTTCCCGTAGCAACGTAGAATAGTTAATAAGCATGATACTACCTTGTTTTACTACCCACAGTGAGTTATTTTAGTTAACATCAGCATCAAAGTTAGGGTCAAATATTTCGAGAGGTCCGGGAGTGTGCACCACATTGATCAATTATCACACTTCAAAGTTTAGGGTCAAATATTCATTCAGTGGGAGGCGACGTTCCCGTCGATAGTGAGGCACCTATGGTGACTTCTTCAATTTCAAGATTCAATCCGTCGGCTTAGTGTTCCGGAGGTGCTCATAGAGGTAGGATGTACGTGTGTGCGTTCATGGGGGTGAGTGTATATGTGTGAGCATCTGCGTTTGTACTGTATTTTTCAAAAAAAAAGTAAGTACATGACAAAAAGGAAAATTAAGGAAACTAAAACAGAGCCGCAACTAAACCGCGATTATAATGCTAGCTAGCCATCCAATATAAGCATGGGTACCGACGCGGACGATGTTGTCAACACCCGAATTTTTAATTCCAGATGCCTATTATGCCATACATCGCAATCCCAGGAATATTATTTTTGCGAGACATAATAGTTGATATGACAGAACATTATTCATTACAAACCATAATCGTTTTACAACAAGGGATCTCATGATCCAATAATAAAAACAACAGTTGATCTACAGATCAACATACAAAACACATAGCGGAATATACGTAGTAGCGGTCCATCTGTTCCACAAGCAACGCTTGACGTCAGGAGGTGCTCCTAGTTATCATAGACGTCCTGCTGTCCATCTTCCTGGTACTGGTGCTCCTCTTCATAGTCTGGCCATTTGAATAGTCAGGGACAAAGCCATGAGTACTTTTAAAGTACTCGTAAACTATCACAAATAGAAGTACTAGTAGCTCTAATCATGGTTCTAAGCTTCTAGGTTTATTTGCATAAAGCTAATTTTATTTCATAAACACTTTAATAGTCAAAGACTCTTTATTTGTCAACAATTACTCAAATGGGAACATTAGTGTCATTCCCACAACTCTGTTGTGACTCAAGTCAAATTCACCTTTCAAGTCACCATTCATTTTAGAAAACATCTGACAGCGGAACAGTATGGCCATCCAACTATCTATGACCGTGGTCGCGGCTATTCGAATAGTTTAACACTCTGCAGAGGTCGTACTCTTGTGCCACAACTTTTGATTACATCCGTCAGGGATAGCCCTGAATCATCATACTCAGTATGCGGATCATCAACCATTAACCTTTCACTTACATACTCTAGTATAGGAACCTCCCCTATGAGCTTGGCCTCCTAGTGATGGCAATCTGACATCCTAGGAACTGCAAAGGGTTTGGGTAGGACATTTATCTCTTTTTCACGTCATTTAACTTTCAACGGAGGCAGCCTCAGCATAACCTCTATGACGCTTGTTCAGAGGGAACCCATACTAAAATACATAAATTTCCAGCTAAGCCTTACCCATTATCAGGTATTGTGGGGGTACTCTAAAATTGGAATGGTATCGCATCTGAACCCAACCATCAATTTTTGTCAAGTTCACCTTGTCATTCAAAGGTCACATTCACCTTCAAAACTTTCAATAGAATGACTCATCATTCTAAGGTTTTCAAAGTCACTTGATTCACAAGTTCCCAGCTAGAGTAGTCACTTTTAGTTTTAGTACTAGCAACTAATCATGAGGGATGCTAACTAAATTTTAGCTCTCTAGGCTAAGTTTGAAGCTCTTGTGGTAACTTTTTCCCAGGATTTTTTGGATATATTATACGATTTTTTTGACGTCGTATGCAAAAGTTATTACGGTTTTACCATTTTCAAAACGTTTTTGCAAAAAAAGTGAAAATTCAAATTTATTAATTTTGCCTAATAGTAGTTTGCATAACATACAAGAATCTGAAAACAATTTATTTTTTGAATTTTCTATCATTTTCGTTTCTATTTTACAGTGTCAAAAAAGGCGATCCACAGGGGGGGGATGAAGGGTGCATGGGGAGGCAAAAACCTGGAAATACCTTTAGTCCCGGTTGGGGACACGAACCGGGACTAAAGGGTACCCTTTAATCCCGGTTGGTGTCCCCAACCGGTACTAAAGCCTCCTGTCCTGGCCGCAGTCCACCGTAGCCCTTTAGTCCCGGTTGCCCGAGCATTAGTCTCGGTTCACCAGCAGAACCGAGACTAAAGACCCCATTAGTCCCGGGTCAAACTATTTGGGGACTAATGGGTTGGGATGGAAGCCCTTTTTTCTACTAGTGCGTGGTTCCCGTGCCCGCACTCCAGAGGAGAAGGGTGGCGACCATGGCGTTGCTAGTGGTTCGGGATGAGACAGAATCACACGTCGAGGCGAAGGGAAATATTTGGTAACATGTCACTATCAGCTCCTAGGCCCACTTTCTATTGTGGGAAATATTCAATTCCAACAAGAGGAGCAACACGGTAGACTATCAGGTGCTAGGGCACTGTGTAGCATCGTCCAAAAAAGTTTCAACTAGGTACTGTTAGAGATGAGAATAAATGTATATACCGGCTATCTTCTACGACCACCACCAGCAGCGCCGGACATCGCCATGAAAGATCCGACGCCCTGACCAGGTTGATCGTCCGTGCTTGAAATAGAGACACGCGCTGTATGTCTCCTAGACTTAGGTATGGTGTATTGTCGTGTCATTTTCTCCTTTCCTTTGCCTCCCTTTATAGCCGCTTCCTCTCCACCTTACCCTTGCCTTCAAGATATTGCACTTTAATTATTTTTGTTGGCTTTAGAAAATTAATTGTAATGGTTGTCAGATATATACATGAAAATATAGTGATTCATTGATCCTCAATACGGTGAAGATATGCATATCTTTGTTTGTCATCATTGTACACTTGAATAAATATGCTCAAAATTAGCATATCTTGCATGACGAAGAGAGTTTATGGAGTACAATTAATACCGCCAAATATGCCATTTCCACGTGGAAATTAATGTACCAATGATAAATGAGTGGAGTACGAAAATTAAAAAAGAACAAAATTAGGTCAGGTGATGACATTTTATGGCCTTAGAGGATATATTGCGCAAAATCAATACACATATGTTTAATTTAATTCATGAGCATACATTTGACCTTCAACATATTGCACATAAATGTATATTGATCTCGTGGAATCTTATAATTAGGGAATGATTATTAGTTCCCCTTGAAAAATATAATTCCATCCATTTTTGCAACAGAAAGTCTTCTACATGAATCACGTATAATGATTATAACCCTTGTGCTCATTTTTACACTCACGAGTGTTTCTAAGTGGATAATGTGTGTCCATCAGTCCATATATTGTATTGGGGTTATATTACAAAACAAGATCAATAGGATATTCCATAATTGAAACAAAATCTAAATAGAAGAGACCTCTTTTCCTCTCTCGAGCTCTCCGCTCCCTCTCTCTTCAGGTCTCTCCAGATCTGGGCCGCTCCCTCTCTTCTCCGGCGTGAGCCGCCGTTGAGGCGGGCGGGGGACCCTCCCCTGTGCTGTAGTAGTTTAGCTGTAGGAGTCTTTCGTTAGGTTTCATCCTGGTTTTGCCTCCATGGCGTATGGTTTTGCCTCCATGGCGTATGCTATGTTGGAGCCCATGTTATGGAGGGCGGTGTAAATAGCCCAATCTGGCCCAAGCCCGACTGAGACCCCGCCATAAAGACGTATAGGAGCGACCAAGCGAGAGTGAAATCGCCGAATTATCTCCACCTCATCTCGTCAACTCGCGTCTTAATGTGCTTAATAAGCATCACAAGCGCTTTCGAGCATATAACCCTATGAAACGATCTTCATTTTATGTTGTTAATGATAATGAGCTTAACGAGACAAGACCCTTAATGATCATGAGTGTTAATCCAGGCCTTAACGAGCTAATCGGCTCGTTAGTCCAGCCCTAACCGCACCATGAGGCTAAGATTTTCCATAATGATTTTTAAGGTTGTGATAGCACAACAATGATAGAGTTGGGCCGGGCCGCTAGAGGGGCTGGCTCATTGACTCAAACTTGTAGGTTAGAATAGTACGATTGTATCAGGTGCGGTAATCGAGTTGGGCCGGTGTGGGGCGCGGTTGGTAGGAGGGGTTGCGGATAGTATGAGTTTCGGTAGGGAGCAGGGTGGGCTCAAGAGGGCACATGAGTGGTGGGCTATGAAAGGAAATATGGCTACCAAAGCAAGTGATGCTCTTCAATTGTGTTGTTTCGTTGAACTTTAATCACTATACCATATTTTCTTATATTTGGAGTTATTATTAAGGCAACAATGCAAACTGATCGTACTAGCTAGTGTACGATGTAAAAAAATGCAGTTATCTTGCAAATATCAATTGAAAAATATATAGTATGATCACACATATTTACATAAAATAATATAACAGCTCTGTAGGCTAATAGGGCGATGTGGTAAGTTTTTGGATAGGCGGCAAGAAAATGACAAACTATACTAGTACTATGCTGCAAAAGCAAACATGTCGTATGTTTTATAATTTTATGTTAGGTATGTCATGTTTACTTGTATAAATGCGCAAATATATGTTTTGCTTTACTTTACGGCCTAGTACATGCCGACGTGTATGTGCTTAAAGCTGGGCTCACACGATATATTGTCTCTAGGAGTTAATTAGCTTTTGCATTTAGACGAATTATGGGATAGTATACTATATTTATATAACACCTGAAGAAAGTTATCATTAATATTTTCAACAAAGTTGATCATTTTGTTGTATTTCATCTCATTGTCAACAGTTGAAAAGAAAGCTGCAACAAGAAATACTCCCTCCGTTCAGGTTTCTAGGGCCACTACTAACCATATGGAATTAACATATACAATATAAATGATGTGTTACCTAAATAACACATATTTTGTTCTCATAGTGGGAGAATATGTGTCCATATGCAATGTCAACTAGACATTTTAATGACATGACATGTCATTAAATGAGAAGTTGCCATATTACCATAATATGACACTTTCTAAGAATGAAATGTTCTATAAATTAATAAATGATCCATTCTAAATTACTATCAATATGACTGTGGTGTTTTGGAGGCCGTGCTACATGTACCTCTTTATTTTCAAACAATCAAAATTCATATTTTAATGTTTCAAAAAATTGAAAAAAAATTCTAGAGGTAGTCAATGATGTATGCTATAATGGTGTACAAACTCAATAAAAACTAATTTCTATTCTAGTCTACACGAAATTGATAAAATCTGACAAAGTTTATAGACTTGAAATATGCACTATTCACTATAAAATTTGCTAGAATTTTTCATTTCTGTGTAGCCTAGAATATGAGGTTGTTTTATTGAGAATTTACACTATTATAGTATACATTACTGGTTAAAATTTTTTCTCAGATTTTTTTAAAATTTAATATAAAATTTCTGATTGTTCGCAAATAAAGAGCTAGGTGTAGCTCGGCCTCCATTTTAAGTTTTCATAATACTATGCATATAAAGGTAGCAACATAGAACTTTTTTTTGCGGAAGAAGACTTTTGGCTCTCGGGTGCAACTCACTCCCATAGACCAAAAAATTGTAGTTTAAAAAACTCAAAAGAAAATTGAATCTTCCTAAAAACCAAGGATGATCTAGTTTGTACTCGTAAAAAAAATTGGAAACGAAATTATTCTCATGGTCTCCAGGGCAAAAAAAGACAAAATTATGACGAATATAAAGTAAATAGTACCTGGTCATGGGGCCTTTCGAGTTTGTTTTTGTTTTTACCCTGGATACAATAAAAGTAATTTCCTAGGGAAATATTTTGTTTCAAGTACAATATGTGATCATCTTTGATTCCCCAAAAAGTTTGCTTTTTTTGAAATTTTTTAATATTTTTTTTCCAAGTATAGGGGTGTGTGGCACCCAAAAGCCAATATGTATTTCCCGTAGCAACGTGGAATAGTTAATAAGCATGATACTACCTTGTTTTACTACCCACTGTGAGTTGTTTTAGTTAACATCAGCGTCAAAGTTAGGGTCAAATATTTCGAGAGGTCCGGGAGTGTGCACCACATTGATCAATTATCACACTTCAAAGTTTAGGGTCAAATATCTCGAGGGTCAAATATTCATTCAGTGGGAGGCGACGTTCCCGTCGACAGCGAGGCGCCTATGGTGACTTCTTCAATTTCAAGATTCAATCCGTCGGCTTAGTCTTCCGGAGGTGCTCATAGAGGTAGGATGTGCGTGTGTGCGTTCATGGGGGTGAGTGTATATGCGTGAGCATCTGCATTTGTACTGTATTTTTCAAAAAAAGTAAGTACATGACAAAAAAGAAAATTAAGGAAACTAAAACAGAGCCACAAGAAACCGCGATTATAATGCTAGCTAGCCATCCAATATAAGCATGGGCACCGACGCGGACGATGTTGTCAACACTCGAATTTTTAATTCCAGATGCCTATTATGCCATACATCGCAATCCCAGGAATATTATTTTTGCGAGACATAATAGTTGATATGACATAACATTATTCATTACAAACCATAATTGTTTTACAACAAGGGATCTCATGATCCAATAATAAAAACAACAGTTGATCTACAGATCAACATACAAAACACATAACGGAAGATACGTAGTAGCGGTCCATCTGTTCCACAGGCAACGCTTGACGTCAGGAGGTGATCCTAGTTATCATAGACGTCCTGCTGTCCATCTTCCTGGTACAGGTGCTCCTCTTCATAGTCTGGCCATTTGAATAGTCAGGGACAAAGCCATGAGTACTTTTAAAGTACTCGCAAACTATCACAAATAGAAGTACTAGTAGCTCTAATCATGGTTCTAAGATTCTAGGTTTATTTGCATAAAGCTAATTTTATTTCATAAACACTTTAATAGTCAAAGACTCTTTATTTGTCAACAATTACTCAAATGGGAACATTAGTGTCATTCCCACAACTCTGTTGTGATTCAAGTCAAATTCGCCTTTCAAGTCACCGTTCATTTTAGAAAACATCTGACATCGGAACAGTATGGCCATCCAACTATCCATGACCGCGGACGCGGCTATTCGAATAGTTTAACACTCTGCAGAGGTCGTACTCTTGTGCCACAACTTTTGATTACATCCGTCAGGGATAGCCCCGAATCATCATACTCAGTATGTGGATCATCAACCATTAACCTTTCACTTACATACTCTAGTATAGGCACCTCCCCTATGAGCTTGGCCTCCTAGTGATGGCAATCTGACATCCTAGGAACTGCACAGGGTTTGGGTAGGACATTTATCTCTTTTTCACGTCATTTCACTTTCAACGGAGGCAGCCTCAGCATAACCTCTATGACGCTTGTTCACAGGGAACCCATACTAAAATACATAAATTTCCAGCTAAGCCTTATCCATTATCAGGTATTGTGGGGGTACTCTAAAATTGGAATGGTATCGCATCCGAACCCAACCATCAATTTTTGTCAAGTTCACCTTGTCATTCAAAGGTCACATTCACCTTCAAAACTTTCAATAGAATGACTCATCCTTCTAAGGTTTTCAAAGTCACTTGATTCACAAGTTCCCAGCTAGAGTAGTTGATGACCCACAAGTATAGGGGGTGTATCGTAGTACTTTCGATAAATAAGAGTGTCGAACCCAACGAGGAGCAGAAGGTGTTGACAAGCAGTTTCGATGAAGGATTCACTGATGCTCACAGACAAGTATTCAGGCGGTTTTGATATAGCAGATGAATAAAGTACAAGTAAGTAAAGTGCGAGAGTAATAATTGCAGCGAGTGGCCCAATCCTTTTTAGCACAAAGGACTAGCCGGTTTGTTTACTTATAATGACCAAACGTTCTTGAGGACACACGGGAATTTAGTCTAGTGCTTTCGCTTCATATAGCTGATTAATCTTCATTGTTTTGATAAGTGTTGTGTGGGTGAACCTATGCTAATGCACCGCCCTTCCTAGGACTAATACATACTTGTGATTATACCCCTTGCAAGCATCCGCAAATACAAGAAAGTAATTAAGATAAATCTAACCACAACCTTAAACTCTGAGATCCTGCTATCCCTCCTGCATCGATATACCAACGGGGGTTCAGGTTTCTGTTACTCCGGCAACCCCGCAATTAGCAAACGAATACAAGATGTATTCCCCTAGGCCCATAAAGGTGAAGTATCATGTAGTCGACGTTCACATGACACCACTAGAAGAATAACACCACAACTTAAATATCATAACATTGAATATTACCCAACATAATTCACTACTAACATTTAGACTTCACCCATGTCCTCAAGAACTAAACGAACTACTCACGAGACATCATATGGAACATGATCAGAGGTGATATGATGATGAATAAAAATCTGAACATAAACCTTGGTTCAATGGTTTCACTCAATAGCATCAATAACAAGTAGTAATCAATACCGGGAGAGTTTCCCCTATCAAACAATCAAGATTCAACCCTAGATGTTACATCAGTGATGAGGTGCAGCGGTGGAGATGGCGGTGATGATGACGAAGATGATGGTGATGATGACCCCAATGATGTCCAGCTCGATGACGGTGACGATGGCGTCGATTTCCCCCTCCGGGAGGGAATTTCCCCGCAGATTTCAGCCTCGCGGAGAGCTCTTTTCTCTCTGCTGTTTTCCGCCCCGCAGAGGCGGCTGTGACTCTTCGCGATTATCCTCCGGAGCTTAGGTTTTCGGGACGAAGAAGTACGCGAAGGAGAGGAGGCCAGAGGGGGCTGTGGGCCCCCTCCCAACAAGGCGGCGCGGCCAGGCCTGGGCCCGCGCCGGCCTATGGGGGGGCCATGGCGGCCCTCCTCGGCTCCTCCTTTTGGCTATCTCCGTCTTCTGGAAAAATAAGATTTTCCGTGTAATTTCCGTCAATTGTTGATCTTCCGAAATATTGCATTCTGACGGTGCTTTTTCCAGCAGAATCCTGACTCCGGTGTGCAATTCTCCAATAATCATGAAACATGCAAAATAGATGAAATAACATAAGTATCATCTCTAAATATGAAATATATCAATGAATAACAGTAAATTATGATATAAAATAGTGATGCAAAATGGACGTATCAACTCCCCCAAGCTTAGACTTCGCTTGTCCCCAAGCGAAACTGAACTCGGTAAACAAGACCACATGTTTATGGAGTGAAGAGTCGATAAATAAAATACGGATAGGAAGCATCATATTAATTCACACAAGACATTCTAGTGAACAACTTCCCAATATGATTCAACTTGAAACAAGTAAAAGGAAATCACAAATAAAGGTGCATAGGAAATCATAATTGGTGATGGCAAACTTCGTTCTTGGTCAGAGAACAATTGACAGATTGTACTTATCTATTGAGCAGCACTCTTATATTAAAGCTTATATGGCAAAACTTGCATACTCAATCATAATAATTTCCTCATAATCATTGATAACCTTCAAAGCTATATTCATTCAGATAAAACTTGTACTTAACAAGGAAGAATAAAAGACATGATTAAGTAGATCACAGTATAAATGGTTTGATCACAACAACTCAATTGCTTGCTTAAGATAGAGGGAAATATGTTTAGTGACTCAACATAAAGTAAAAGATAGGCCCTTCGCAGAGGGAAGCAGGGATTAAATCATGTGCTAGAGCTTTTAAGTTTTGAAATCATATAGAGAGCATAAAAGTAGAGTTTTGAGAGGTGTTTGTTGTTGTCAACGAATGGTAATGGGTAATCTAACCCCCTTGCCAAACAGACTTCCAAAGAGCGGCTCCCATGAAGGACGTTATCTCTACCAGCAAGGTAGATCATCCCTCTTCTCTTTCGTTTACACATGTATTTTAGTTTATTTAAGGATGACACTCCTCCCAACCTTTGCTTTCTCAAGCCATGGCTAACCGAATCCCCGGGTGCCTTCCAACATTTCACATACCATGGAGGAGTGTCTATTGCAAAATTAAGTTGCTTACTGATGAATCGGGGCAAAACATGTGAAGAGAGTTATTAATGAAAGTTGATTAATTGGGGCTGGGAACCCCGTTGCCAGCTCTTTTTGCAAAATTATAGGATAAGTGGATGAAGCCACTCCATTAGTGAAAGTTGCTCAACAAGATTGAAAGATAAAACACCACATACTTCCTCATGAGCTATAAAATATTGACACAAATAAGAGGTAATAACTTTTGAATTGTTTAAAGGTAGCACATGAAGTATTTACTTGGAATGGTAGGGAAATACCACATATAGTAGGTAGTTATGGTGGACACTGATGGCATAGGTTTGGTTTAAGGGTTTGGATGCACGAGAAGCATTCCCTCTCAGTACAGGTCTTTGGCTAGCAAGGTTGATTAGCAAGCATAAAAGCTGAGGGAAACAAACAAACATACATGTGATAGAAACAATCATGCATCTTCCTTGTAAGCACAAACAATTTTAACTTCAGAATACTAAGCTAGGAGCTAACAAGAAAGAAAGATAATGAAATAACATATCTACATGTATTTCCTCTTTTCTACTTAAACTCGAAGTGTTGTTGCTATTGACCAATGCTAAGTTTGCCAAAACCAAATAGATTTACTCAATGCTCCCAAAGTGATACCAATAATAACAACAAGATCAATCATATAATAGAGATTGCAAACTAAAATAAGATGTGCAATATGTAAATGATAAGAATTCTCATTAATATTCCATAACGATAACTCACACCAAGGGATACATAGATAACCAACTAAAAAGAGATACTTCCATACCGCAACACATCTTATATGATAACTTCCCTACTCCTGATATGACACTACTTGATAGTAAAAAGGTAAAAGATAGTGATGATGTGATACCGCGGCACCCCTCCCCAAGCTTGGAACAAACCAAGGGGGTGCCAATACCGATGATGAATTACTCCTTCGGCGGTGATAGTGGTGGCCCGTTCCTGCGATTCTTAAAGATCTCCTTCAGCTTCGACTTCTCGGTTTGGCAGTTCTGCAATAAGACTCGAAGAGATTCATTGTTATCCAAAGATGGCGGTGGTGGCCTTGTGATGGGAATTGAGTGATATTCCGAGCATTCGCGAAGTCGGTTGTTCTCCTCCCGAAGTATCTCCACTTCCCTTCTCAGAGCACGGGATTGATCACAAAACTCATTGGTAACCCGTAGTGCTTCCTCCACAGCAGGGAAAGAGTTGAGGCTAAGAGCAGGTGGTAGAGGTCCCTGCAAGTTATGAGAAAAAGAATGTCCAGTGTTAACCGATCCCACCAAGATTGGCTTACTCCCCACAGTTTGCCGCTTTCTTTTTATTGATGACATCTCCTTCACTTCCTCCTTGAATTCTTCTTTCAACTCGGGATTCTGAATATCTTCCTCCAAAGGCTCCTTGTCCTTGTTGTTGGAGACCATGGTGCTTCTAGATCAAAAACAGATCCTGGCAGAAAACAGCTCGAAACAAAACGCGACGAGAAAACGATATACGGACCTCCAGGGGTCCGGGGGATTATATAACAGAAATTTTCACGACAGAAGGAAAGTACTAGGGACCAGAGTCGGAGAGGGACAACGAGGGGCTCTCCTCATAGGGCGGCGCGGCTAGGCTGGGGCCCGCGCCGGCCTATGGGGGCACGCCCTCCTGCGTCTCGTCCACTCCGTTTCGATCTCGTAATTTTTCATATTTCCCAAAAATAGCAAAAACATTGTTCGGAAAGTTAAACGCGGACTTTTTATTACCAGTACTGTTACCTATTCAAAGTCGAACTCTGCAGAACTGTCAACTTGGCCTTTGATGAAGGCTTCCGGAGTTACCACTCGAATAACATCAACATCTTCATTATAAGAATCACCAGAGATATAATGCTTGAGTCTTTGTCCATTCACCACTTGTGTGGCATTACCTTGCAGAGAGCTAATTTTAATTGCCCCTGAACGATACACCTCCACAATGACATATGGTCCTTCCCATTTTGAGAGTAATTTCCCTGCAAAAAATCTGAGACCAGACCGATACAATAGGACTTTATCCCCAACATTAAATTCTCTTTTGATAATTCTTCTATCATGCCATTTCTTAACTTTCTCTTTAAAGAGTTTAGCATTTTCATAAGCTTCACTTCTCCATTCATCTAGAGAACTCAATTGTAGCAATCTCTTCTTACCGACAAGTTTAGGATCTTTATTTAGTTCTCTTACAGCCCAATAAGCTTTGTGCTCTAGTTCTAAAGGTAGATGACAAGCTTTCCCATAAACCATTTTATACGGTGACATAGCCATGGGATTTTTATAAGCAGTTCTATAAGCCCATAGTGCTTCCTTCAATTTAATAGCCCAGTTCTTTCTAGATTTATTAACGGTCTTTTGCAAGATAGATTTAATCTCTCTATTTGATAATTCTACTTGCCCACTAGTTTGAGGATGATAAGCGGAAGCAATCCTATGATTAATACCATATTTAGCAAGAGTTTTTCTAAAACCACCATGAATAAAATGAGAACCTCCATCAGTCATAAGATATCTAGGAACTCCAAATCTAGGAAAAATAATATCTAAAAGCATTCTTAAAGAGGTCTCACCATCAGCACTTTTTGTGGGTATGGCTTCCACCCATTTAGTAACATAATCAACAACGACAAGTATATGAGTGTTACCTTCTGAAGAAGGGAAAGGACCCATGAAGTCAAATCCCCAACAATCGAATGGTTTAATAACAAGAGTATAATTCATAGGCATTTCATTGCGTCTGGAGATATTACCAACCCTTTGACATTCATCACAAGATAAAATAAACTTTCTTGCATCTTTGAAGAGAGTTGGCCAATAAAAACCTGATAGTAGAACCTTTTGCGCGGTTCTATCTCCGGCGTGATGTCCTCCATAAACACTACCATGACACTTACTCAATATCTCTTGTTGTTCATATTCGGGAACACATCTTCGCAGAATACCATCTACTCCTTCTTTATATAAGTGTGGTTCATCCCAAAAATAATGCCTCAAGTCATAAAAGAATTTCCTCCTTTGCTGAGCTGAAAAGGTTGGAGGCAAGTACTTTGATACAATAAAGTTAGCATAATCAGCGTACCAAGGACTATCTCGCGAGCTCACCTTTATTACAACCAATTGTTCATTTGGAAAACTATCATTAACAGGAACAGGATCATAAGCAATATTTTCCAATCTAGACAAATTATCAGCAACAGGATTATCAGCACCTTTCCTATCTATAATATGTAAATCAAATTCTTGCAAAAGAAGCACCCATCTAATAAGCCTTGGCTTAGCCTCTTTCGTTTCCATAAGGTATCTAATTGCAGCATGATCAGTATGAATCGTAACTTTTGAATCAACAATATAGGATCTAAACTTGTCACAAGCAAAAAACTACAGCTAATAATTCTTTTTCAGTTGTAGCATAATTTCTTTGAGCAGCATCAAGAGTTTTGCTAGCATAATGAATAACATTCAATTTTTTATCTACTCGCTGTCCAAGAACAGCGCCTACAACAAAATCACTAGCATCACACATAATTTCAAAAGGTAAGTTCCAATCAGGAGGTTCAACTACGAGAGCAGCTTGTTAAGGCTTTCTTTAGAGTTTCAAAAGCTTCCTTACAATCATCATCAAAAACAAAAGGTACATCTTTTTGAAGAAGATTAGTAAGAGGGTTTGAAATCTTGGAGAAATCTTTAATAAATCTCCTATAAAACCCAGCATGACCAAGAACACTACGAATACCTTTAACATCCCTACGATAGGGCATCTTCTCAATTGCTTCAACTTTAGCTCTATCAACTTCAATACCTCTCTCGGAAATTTTATGTCCCAATACAATTCCTTCATCAACCATAAAGTGTCATTTCTCCCAATTAAGAACAAGGTTAGTTTCTTCACATCTCTGCAATACTTTATCAAGGTTTCGCAAGCAATTATCAAAAGAATTCCCATAGACAGAAAAATCATCCATGAATACCTCTACAATATTCTCACAAAAGCCATGAAAAATAGCAGACATGCATCTTTGAAAAGTAGCAGGAGCATTACATAAACGCATACGCCTATAAGCATAAGTTCCATAGGGACAAGTGAAAGTGGTTTTCTCTTGATCTTTAGTTTTAACAGCAATTTGTGAAAACCCAGAATAACCATCAAGAAAGCAAAAATGAGTATTTTTAGACAACCTTTCTAACATTTGATCAATAAAGGGTAAAGGGTAATGATCTTTCTTAGTAACCTTATTAACTTTTCGATAATCAATGCACATTCTATACCCTACAACTACTCTTTGAGGGATGAGCTCATCATTATCATTAGGCACAACAGTCATTCCTCCTTTCTTAGGAACACAATGCACAGGACTAACCCATCTACTATCAACAATAGGATATATAATACCAGCTTCAAGAAGTTTTAATACCTCATTCCTTACCACATCCTTCATCTTAGGAATTAGACGACGCTGATGTTCAACAATAGGCTTTGCATCATCTTCCATGTTGATAGCATGTTGGCAAATAGAGGGAGAAATCCCCTTCAAGTCGTCAAGAGTGTAGCCAATAGCTCCTCGGTGTTTCTTCAATATTTCCAATAACCTTTCTTCCTCGAAATCTGAAAGCTTAGAACTAATAATAACAGGATATATTTTCTTATCATCAATATGAGCATACTTAAGATTACCAGGCAACAGTTTTAAATCAAAAACAGGATCTTCCTTTGGTGGTGGTGTTGTACCTAAATCTTCAACCTGCAAGTCATGTTTAAGAATAGGTTGACGAAGGAAAATTTCACCAAGCTCATTTCTTTCTTCCCTAAAGACTTCACTCTCACTATCCTCCAAATGTTGCTGCAAAGGATTATTAGGAGCAAGAGCAATAGACGCACACTGTTCAACTCTAAAGTCATTATTAGGCAAATCAGCTTTATAAGGAGTTTTGGCAAATTTAGAGAAATTAAACTCATAAGATTCACTAGCAAATTTAGTCACTATTTTTTCCTTCTTGCAATCTATAACAGCTCCACAAGTATTTAGGAAAGGTCTATCAAAAATAATAGGACAAGACTTACTAGCAGCAGAACCAAGTACCAAAAAGTCAGCAGGATATTTAATCTTACCACATAGAACTTCCACATCTCGAACAATACCAATAGGAGAGATAGTTTCTCTATTAGCTAGCCGAATAACCACATCAATATCTTCAAGTTCACAAGAACTAATTTCATGCATGATCTCCGTATAAAGCTCATAAGGAATGGCACTAATACCTGCACCAATGTCGCATAAACCATAATAACAATGATCACCAATTCTAACATAGAGCATAGGAACACTGGCTTTCCTAGACTTATTAGGATGCGAAACAATATTAGAAGCATCTTCACGTGAAAATAATATGACCATCTTCTACATTTTCAGATCACAAGATCTTTAACTATTGCAATAGCAGGTTCAACTTTTATTTGTTCTTCAGGTTCTATAGGTTTCTTTGCACTTTTATTAACCGCACTAGTTATAACAGAATACTCCTTCATTTTAGCAGGGAAAGGACGTTGCACTTTTATTAACCGCACTAGTTATAACAGAATACTCCTTCATTTTAGCAGGGAAAGGAGTTTTTTCAATATAAGCTTCAGGAAGAATATGATCAACAGTTTCAATTATAGCACATTTATTTATAGATGGATCAGTTTTATCTTTATACGGTTCATGATACTTATCAAAATTCTTCCTAGGCAATTCAATGTGAGAGGCAAAATCTTTATAAAAATTTGCAACGACTTGAGAATCAAGACCATAAGTAGCACTCATATTACGAAATTTATCAGTATCCATAAAAACTTCAATGCATTTATAATCGTAGTTTATACCTGACTCTCTATCTTTGTCGTTCTCCCATCCTTCAGTATTCTCCTGGATCCGATCAAGAAGGTCCCTTTTAAACTCTTATTTGTTGCGTGTAAATGATCCAGAACAAGAAGTATCCAGCAAGGTCTTATCTTGAAAAGACAGTCTTGCATAGAAATTATCAATAATAATATTACCAGGAAGCTCATGAATGGGGCATTTGAGCATTAAAGACTTCAATCTCCCCCATGCTTGGGCAATACTCTCTCCATCATGAGGCCAGAAACTATACATGCGGTTCCGATCTTTGTGAATTTCACTTGGAGGATAGAATTTAGAATAAAATAAAGGCACAATGTCCTCCCAATCAAGAGAATCCCTATTCTTCAACAATTTATACCAGTGCGCTGCTTTACCAGACAGCGATATAGAGAATAGTTTCTTCCTAACTTCATCCATAGCAATACTTGCACATTTGAATAACCCGCATAATTCATGTAAAAACATTAAATGATCTCCAGGATGGACAGTTCCATCCCCTTCATAGCGGTTATCCACAACACGTTCAATAATTTTCATAGGTATTTTGTATGGAACCTCTTTCTCACTTGGCGCCTCATCCACTACCGTTGCAGTAGTAGATTTTCCAAAGAGGAATTCAAGAGAAGACCTCTCCATACTGAATTCCACTTACCAATTCCCTTACCAATTCCACTTACCAATAGCGCTTCACTCCCCGGCAACGGCGCCAGAAAATAGTCTTGATGACCCAAAAGTATAGGGGGTGTATCGTAGTACTTTTGATAAATAAGAGTGTCGAACCCAACGAGGAGCAGAAGGTGTTGACAAGCAGTTTCGATGAAGGATTCACTGTAAATGCTCACAGACAAGTATTCAGGGGGTTTTGATATAGCAGATGAATAAAGTACAAGTAAGTAAAGTGTGAGAGTAATAATTGCAGTGAGTGGCCCAATCGTTTTTAGCACAAAGGACAAGCCGGTTTATTTACTTATAATGACCAAACGTTCTTGAGGACACACGGGAATTTAGTCTAGTGCTTTCGCTTCATATAGCTGATTAATCTTCATTGTTTTGATAAGTGTTGTGTGGGTGAACCTATGCTAATGCACCGCCCTTCCTAGGACTAATACATACTTTTGATTATACCCCTTGCAAGCATCCGCAAATACAAGAAAGTAATTAAGATAAATCTAACCACGACCTTAAACTCGAGATCCTCGCTATCCCTCCCCGCATCGATATACCAACGGGGGTTCAGGTTTCTGTCACTCCGGCAACCCCGCAATTAGCAAACGAATACAAGATGTATTCCCCTAGGCCCATAAAGGTGAAGTATCATGTAGTCGATGTTCACATAACACCACTAGAAGAATAACACCACAACTTAAATATCATAACATTGAATATTACCCAACATAATTCACTACTAACATTTAGACTTCACCCATGTCCTCAAGAACTAAACGAACTACTCACGAGACATCATATGGAACATGATCAGAGGTGATATGATGATGAATAACAATCTGAACATAAACCTTGGTTCAATGGTTTCACTCAATAGCATCAATAACAAGTAGTAATCAATACCGGGAGAGTTTCCCCTATCAAACAATCAAGATTCAACCCTAGATGTTACAGCGGTGATGAGGTGCAGCGGTGGAGATGGCGGTGATGATGATGGAGATGATGGTGATGATGACCCCAATGATGTCCAGCTCGATGACGGTGACGATGGCGTCGATTTCCCCCTCCGGGAGGGAATTTACCAGGAAGATTTTAGCCTGCCGGAGAGCTCTTTTCTCTCTGGTGTTTTCCGCCCCGCAGAGGCGGCTGTGACTCTTCGCGATTATCCTCTGGAGCTTAGGTTTTCGGGACGAAGAAGTACGCGAAGGAGAGGAGGCCAGAGGGGGCTGTGGGCCCCCTCCCCACAAGGCGGCGCGGCCAGGCCTGAGCCCGCGCCGGCCTATGGGGCGGCCCATGGCGGCCCTCCTCGGCTCCTCCTTTTGGCTATCTCCGTCTTCTGGAAAAATAAGATTTTCCGTGTAATTTCCGTCAATTGTTGATCTTCCGAAATATTGCATTCTGACGGTGCTTTTTCCAGCAGAATCCTGACTCCGGTGCGCGATTCTCCAATAATCATGAAACATGCAAAATAGATGAAATAACATAAGTATCATCTCTAAATATAAAATATATCAATGAATAACAGTAAATTATGATATAAAATAGTGATGCAAAATGGACGTATCAGTAGTCACTTTTAGTTTTAGCACTAGCAACTAATCATGAGGGGTGCTAACTAAATTTTAGCTCTCTAGGCTATGTTTGAAGCTCTCGTGGTAACTTTTTTCCAGGATTTTTTTGATATATTATACGTTTTTTTCGACGTCGTATGCAAAAGTTATTGCGGTTTTACCATTTTTCAAAACGTTTTTGCAAAAAAAGTGAAAATTCAAATTTATTAATTTTGCCTAATAGTAGGTTGCATAACATACAAGAATCTGAAAACATTTTATTTTTTGAATTTTCTATCATTTTCGTTTCTATTTTACAGTGCATGGGGAGGCAAAAACCTGGAAATACCTTTAGTCCCTGTTGGGGACACGAACCGGGACTAAAGGGTACTGTCAAGGGTGCTCCTCGGCAATGCCCTCCGATAGGGGCTTAGGGTTGGTGGAATCTTGCAGGCTGACACGAGACATGATACGTCTCCGACGTATCGATAATTTCTTATGTTCCATGCCATATTATTGATGATACCTACATGTTTTATGCACACTTTATGTCATATTCGTGCATTTTCTGGAACTAACCTATTAACAAGATGCCGAAGTGTCGCTTGTCTGTTTTCTGCTGTTTTTGGTTTCGAAATCCTAGTAACGAAATATTCTCGGAATTGGACGAAATCAAGACCCAGGGTCCTATTTTGCCACGAACCTTCCAGAAGACCGAAAGGGATACGAAGTGGGGCGACGAGGCGCCGCCACCATAGGGCCGCACGGCCAAGGGGGGGCCGCGCCGCCCTATGGTGTGGGCCCCTCGTCAGCGCTCCGACTCCGCCCTTCCGCCTACTTAAAGCCTCCGTCGCGAAACCCCTGAGGCGAAAAAACCACGATACGGAAAACCTTCCAGAGACGCCGCCGCCGCCAATCCCATCTCGGGGGATTCGGAGATCTCCTCCGGCACCCTGCCGGAGAGGGGATTCATCTCCCGGAGGACTCTACACCGCCATGGTCGCCTCCGGAGTGATGAGTGAGTAGTTCACCCCCGGACTATGGGTCCATAGCAGTAGCTAGATGGTTGTCTTCTCCTCATTGTGCTTCATTGTTGGATCTTGTGAGCTGCCTAACATGATCAAGATCATCTATCCGTAATGCTATATGTAGTGTTTGTCGGGATCCGATGGATAGAGAATACCATGTTATGTTAATTATCAAGTTATTACCTATGTGTTGTTTATGATCTTGCATGCTCTCCGTTATTAGTAGAGGCTCTGGCCAAGTTGATGCTAGTAACTCCAAGAGGGAGTATTTATGCTCGATAGTGGGTTCATGTCTCCATGAATCTGGGGGAGTGATAGAAACCCCTAAGGTTATGGATGTGCTGTTGCCACTAGGGATAAAACATTGATGCTATGTCCGAGGATGTAGTTGTTGATTACATTACGCGCAATACTTACTGCAATTGTCCGTTGTTAGCAACTTAATACTGGAGGGGGTTCGGACGATAACCTGAAGGTGGACTTTTTAGGCATAGATGCAGTTGGATAGCGGTCTATGTACTTTGTCGTAATGCCCAATTAAATCTAACTGTACTTATCATGACATGTATGTGCATTGTTATGCCCTCTCTATTTGTCAATTGCCCGACTGTAATTTGTTCACCCAACATGCTTTTATCTTATGGGAGAGACACCTCTAGTGAACTCGTGGACCCCGGTCACCTGAAATACAAATCTGTTGCAATACTTGTTTTATTGTTTTCTCTCGCAAACAATCATCTTCCACACAATACGGTTAATCCTTTGTTACAGCAAGCCGGTGAGATTGACAACCTCACTCGTTTCGTTGGGGCAAAGTACTTTGGTTGTGTTGTGCGGGTTCCACGTTGGTGCCGGAATCCCCGGTGTTGCGCCGCACTACATCCCGCCGCCATCAACCTTCAATGTGCTTCTTGGCTCCTCCCGGTTCGATAAACCTTGGTTTCTTTCCGAGGGAAAACTTGCTGCTGTGCGCATCATACCTTCCTCTTGGGGTTCCCAACGAACGTGTGAGTTACACGCCATCAAGCTCTTTTTCTCGGCGCCGTTGCCGGGGAGATCAAGACACGCTGCAAGGGGAGTCTCCACTTCTCAATCTCTTTACTTTGTTTTTGTCTTGCTTTATTTTATTTACTACTTTGTTTGCTGCATTATATCAAAACACAAAAAATTAGTTGCTAGTTTTACTTTATTTACTATCTTGCACTCTATATCAAAAACACAAAAAAATTAGTTACTTGCATTTGCTTTACTTATTTCAACATGTTTCCTCTTAATTTTACTGTAAAAGATATACCTGTGGGACAAGGGTCTATAATTGGAAGAGATAATATAGAAGAATTTTTCACCCATGTTAGTATGCATGAAGATCTTAAAGATATACCACTTGCAAAAGCTGTCCCTACTTATGAAGATGCCACTATTTGTTTGGTACGCATGATGGAAGCTAGATTTATTAGTCTCAACCCCATGATACAACACATGTTTCTTACACTTTCTGATATGGAGCGGGGAGAGAAGAGAGATTTTGTTCTAAAAGTCTTAGTGCGAGAATTTGAAGATATAGCTATAGAAGCTAGAAAAGTTTTTATTAATGATGGTGGGGAGATCAAAGCACCAATACCATGTAAACTCCTAGCTATGAATGATGCACTAGAAAATAACTATGCTTGGCTTGTTCCTGAAAATTTGTTTGATGAGAATAGCAAGCCTAAGACTAATGAAAAGGGAGCCTCTGAAACTTACATAGATAATATACAATGCATGGTTGAAAAAACACCCAACACCCCTGGTTATGATGTTGATGCTCCATCTCTCGATAATACTTGAGTTACACTTTCTGCGCCTAGCTGAAAGGCGTTAAAGAAAAGCGCTTATGGGAGACAACCCATGTTTTTACTACAGCACTTTGTTTTATATTTGTGTCTTGGAAGTTGTTTACTACTGTAGCAACCTCTACTTATCTTAGTTTTGAGTTTTGTTGTGCCAAGTAAAGTCTTTGATAGTAAAGTAAGTACTAGATTTGGATTACTTGCGCAGTTCCGCATTTCTTTGCTGTCACGAATCTGGGTCTATCTCCCTGTAGGTAGCTCAGAAAATTAAGCCAATTTACGTGCATGATCCTCAGATATGTACGCAACTTTCATTAAATTTGGGTATTTTCATTTGAGCAAGTCTGGTGGCCTAATAAAATCCATATTTACGGACTGTTCTGTTTTGATAGATTCTGCCTTTTTATTTCGCATTGCCTCTTTTGCTATGTTGGATGAATTTCTTTGATCCATTAATGTCCAGTAGCTTTATGCAATGTCCAGAAGTGTTAAGAATGATTATGTCACCTCTGAACATGTTAATTTTTATGGTGCACTAACCCTCTAATGAGTTGTTTCGAGTTTGGTGTGGAGGAAGTTTTCAAGGATCAAGAGAGGAGTATGATGCAATATGATCAAGGAGAGTGAAAGCTCTAAGCATGGGGATGCCCCGGTGGTTCACCCCTGCATATTCTAAGAAGACTCAAGCGTCTAAGCTTGGGGATGCCCAATGCATCCCCTTCTTCATCGACAACATTATCAGGTTCCTCCCCTGAAACTATATTTTTATTCCGTTACATCTTATGCACTTTGCTTGGAGCGTCGGTTTGTTTTTGTTTTTGTTTTGTTTGAATAAAATGGATCCTAGCATTCACTTTATGGGAGAGAGACACGCTCCGCTGTAGCATATGGACAAGTATGTCCTTAGGCTCTACTCATAGTATTCATGGCGAAGTTTCTTCTTCGTTAATTTGTTATATGGTTGGAATTGGAAAATACTACATGTAGTAATTCTAAAATGTCTTGGATAATTTGATACTTGGCAATTGTTGTGCTCATGTTTAAGCCCTTGCATCATATACTTTGCACCCATTAATGAAGAAACACTTAGATCTTGCTAATTTGGTTTGCATATTTGGTTTCTCTAGAGTCTAGATAATATCTAGTATTGAGTTTTGAACAACAAGGAAGACGGTGTAGAGTCTTATAATGTTTACAATATGTCTTTTATGTGAGTTTTTCTGCACCGTTCATCCTTGTGTTTGTTTCAAATAACCTTGCTAGCCTAAACCTTGTATAGAGAGGGAATACTTCTCATGCATCCAAAATCCTTGAGCCAACCACTATGCCATTTGTGTCCACCATACCTACCTACTACATGGTATTTATCCGCCATTCCAAAGTAAATTGCTTGAGTGCTACCTTTAAAATTCCATCATTCACCTTTGCAATATATAGCTCATGGGACAAATAGCTTAAAAACTATTGTGGTATTGAATATGTACTTGTGCACTTTATGTCTTATTAAGTTGCTTGTTGTGCGATAACCATGTTTCTGGGGACGCCATCAACTATTCTTTATTGAATATCATGTGAGTTGCTATGCATGTCCGTCTTGTCTGAAGTAAGAGAGATCTACCACCTTAATGGTTGGAGCATGCATATTGTTAGAGAAGAACATTGGGCCGCTAACTAAAGCCATGATTCATGGTGGAAGTTTCAGTTTTGGACATATATCCTCAATCTCATATGAGAATAATAATTGTTGCCACATGCTTATGCATTAAAGAGGAGTCCATTATCAGTTGTCCATGTTGTCCCGGTATGGATGTCTAAGTTGAGAATAATCAAAAGCGAGAAATCCAAAATGCGAGCTTTCTCCTTAAACCTTTGTACAGGCGGCATGGAGGTACCCCATTGTGACACTTGGTTAAAACATGTGCATTGCAAAGATCCGGTAGTCCAAGCTAATTAGGACAAGGTGCGGGCACTATTAGTATACTATGCATGAGGCTTGCAACTTGTAAGATATAATTTTCATAACTCATATGCTTTATTACTACCGTTGACAAAATTGTTTCATGTTTTCAAAATAAAAGCTCTAGCACAAATATAGCAATCGATGCTTTCCTCTTTGAAGGACCATTCTCTTTACTTTTATGTTGAGTCAGTTCACCTATCTCTCTCCACCTCAAGAAGCAAACACTTGTGTGAACTGTGCATTGATTCCTACATACTTGCATATTGTACTTGTTATATTACTCTATGTTGACAATTATCCATGAGATATACATGTTACAAGTTGAAAGCAACCGCTGAAACTTAATCTTCCTTTGTGTTGCTTCAATACCTTTACTTTGATTTATTGCTTTATGAGTTAACTCTTATGCAAGACTTATTGATGCTTGTCTTGAAGTACTATTCATGAAAAGTCTTTGCTTTATGATTCACTTGTTTACTCATGTCATTACCATTGTTTTGATCGCTGCATTCATTACATATGCTTACAAATAGTATGATCAAGGTTATGATGGCATGTCACTTCAGAAATTATCTTTGTTATCGTTTTACCTGCTCGGGACGAGCGTAACTAAGCTTGGGGATGCCGATACGTCTCCGACGTATCGATAATTTCTTATGTTCCATGCCATATTATTGATGATACCTACATGTTTTATGCACACTTTATGTCATATTCGTGCATTTTACGGAACTAACCTATTAACAAGATGCCGAAGTGCCGCTGTCGTTATTCTCGCTGTTTTTGGTTTCGTAAATCCTAGTAACGAAATATTCTCGGAATTGGACGAAATCAAGACCCGGTGGTCCTATTTTGCCACGAACCTTCCAGAAGACCGAAAGGGATACGAAGTGGGGCGACGAGGCGCCGCCACCATAGGGCCGCGCGGCCAAGGGGGTCCCGCGCCGCCCTATGGTGTGGGCCCCTCGTCAGCCCTCCGACTCCGCCCTTCCGCCTACTTAAAGCCTCCATCGCGAAACCCCTGAGGCGAAAAAACCACGATACGGAAAACCTTCCAGAGACGCCGCCGCCGCCAATCCCATCTCGGGGGATTCTGGAGATCTCCTCCGGCACCCTGCCGGAGAGGGGATTCATCTCCCGGAGGACTCTACACCGCCATGGTCGCCTCCGGAGTGATGAGTGAGTAGTTCACCCCTGGACTATGGGTCCATAGCAGTAGCTAGATGGTTGTCTTCTCCTCATTGTGCTTCATTGTTGGATCTTGTGAGCTGCCTAACATGATCAAGATCATCTATCCGTAATGCTATATGTTGTGTTTGTCGGGATCCGATGGATAGAGAATACCATGTTATGTTAATTATCAAGTTATTACCTATGTGTTGTTTATGATCTTGCATGCTCTCCGTTATTAGTAGAGGCTCTGGCCAAGTTGATGCTAGTAACTCCAAGAGGGAGTATTTATTCTCGATAGTGGGTTCATGTCTCCGTGAATCTGGGGGGTGACGTAAACCCCTAAGGTTATGGATGTGTTGTTGCCACTAGGGATAAAACATTGATGCTATGTCCGAGGATGTAGTTGTTGATTACATTACGCGCAATACTTAATGCAATTGTCTGTTGTTAGCAACTTAATACTGGAGGGGGTTCGGACGATAACCTGAAGGAGGACTTTTTAGCCATAGATGCAGTTGGATGGCGGTCTATGTACTTTGTCGTAATGCCCAATTAAATCTCACTGTACTTATCATGACATGTATGTGCATTGTTATGCCCTCTCTATTTGTCAATTGCCCGATCGTAATTTGTTCACCCAACATGCTTTTATCTTATTGGAGAGACACCTCTAGTGAACTGTGGACCCCGGTCCATTCTTTAATACCGAAATACAAATCTGTCGCAATACTTGTTTTACTCGTTTTCTCTCGCAAACAATAATCTTCCACACAATACGGTTAATCCTTTGTTACAGCAAGCCGGTGAGATTGACAACCTCACTGTTTCGTTGGGGCAAAGTACTTTGGTTGTGTTGTGCAGGTTCCACGTTGGTGCAGGAATCCCTGGTGTTGCGCCGCACTACATCCCGCCGCCATCAACCTTCAACGTGCTTCTTGGCTCCTCCTGGTTTGATAAACCTTGGTTTCTTTCTGAGGGAAAACTTGCTGCTGTGCGCATCATACCTTCCTCTTGGGGTTCCCAACGAACGTGTGAGTTACACGCCATCAAGACATCGGTTCACAGACAAGCGAGGAGAGCGATTTACCCAGGTTCGGGGCCCTCGATGAGGTAAAACCCTTACGTCCTGCCTGTCTGTCCTTGATTATGATGATGATGGGTTACAATGGGGTGCCGAATAGTTCGGCTGAGATCTCGTCGAGATGGCTAATCGCTAGGGAGACCTAGCTCTAAGCTTTTGTTGGCTAAAGTCGCTAAGATTGATTGTGTCCCTCGACAGCCCCTCTCCTGGCCTTTATATAGGAGGCCAGGTCTCAAGACGTCTAATCGAGTACGACTGGGTTTACAGTAGATCTATCTCTAAGCTTTCCTTGTTCGGTTCCTTCCGTGTCTTGCACTTCAAGGAATCTTCCACCGCGTCTCACTTGGCGGCCCACCTTGCCGTCGAGTGCCTTCATGGGCCTCCAACTAGAAAATATAGGGTAGGGCAACATTAGTTACCCGAAGGGTAATGCCCACGTCAGTAGCCCCCGAGTGTCTAGCCGAAGGTAGTTCGGGTAGAGACTAAAGCACGCCTCCTCCCAAGGTTCTTTTCCTTGATTGTTCTTGTTCTTCTTAAATCTGCATCATCTTCTTCTGTCGGGTGCGCGCCGGCTCCCGATGGGAGTAGCCCCGAGTCTAGGTACGGATGCTTGTAATCCGTGCGTAGACTCAAGTTGAACCACTCGAATGTTTTACTCTGCCGAAGTTTTTTCTGTAAGTCTCCGTATTCATCCGATATATTTTCCACATGCAAGGGATGATAAGTAACGTGCCCAACTTTTGTTGGTTAACTGCCGATGGAAAAACAACGCTACCCTACACAGAATCAAGTCCCCGGGCATGATCCTGGAGTGCAAAAAAGTTCTGTCGGGTGCGCGTCCAGCGCTCCCGATGGGAGTAGCCCCCAAGTCTGGGCTCGGGTGCTTGTAACCGAGCGCAGACTAGGGTCGAACGATTGTCCCTTTCTTCAAGTCTTCATTTTATCGGTTGCGCGTCAGCGCTCCTGATGGGAGTAGCCCCCGAGTCTAAGTGCGGGTGCTTCATAGTCTGTGCTTAGACTCAAATTTTTCATCCGATAACTTTTCCTTTTTCATCGAGTGCTTCTAGCATTTTTCATGACGTCATTGATGACGCTTTACTGATATCTCGATTCTGACTGACAGGACGTAACCTGCTGGGCCTATTCTTTCTCTGTCCGGCCCTTTTCGCACAGTCACCAAGGCGTCTCCTTGATTCTTGCAATCTTCAATAAAAAAGATTACTCAATGGATCGGAGGCAACGACACGTGCCCCACTCAGTTCTCAAGTCCCCCTTAAAATCTCCAAAGGGCGAAGAAATCCCTAATCCTCTTCCGCATTTTCCGTAGCATCTCTTTGTTCTCCTCCTTCTTCCTCCCTTCGCCGCTGCTGCGACGCCACCACTACTTTTCCGATTTCCCCCGAATCTCACAATGGTGAAGAAGAAGAGCGTTACTGCCACCGCCGGTTCCACTAGCGGAGGCGCCGCCGCCAAATCTTCCTCGACTCTTCCGAAGGGAAGCGCCCCGAGCGCACCTCTCTCAACTCCGGCGCCGTCAGCGCCGCCAAGCTCGGTGACCAAGCCCGGAGATTGGGTAGCATCGACCGTCACCAAGCGTGACGAAAAGAGATCCCGAAGCCTAGGATTAATCTCCTCCGATGAGGGGAATGTAATATTGCCAGGTGCGATTTCTCGGCCTAATCCCCCTGCTGGCTTTACCGTGATGTTCTTATCGTTCCTATATCGAGGTCTTTCGCTTCCTACTCATGAATTCCTCCTCCATCTCTTGCGAACTTAGGAAATCCAATTATGGCAACTCACTCCCAACTCAATCCTCCACGTTGCTGTGTTCATCACCCTTTGCGAGGCATTTCTGGGTATCAAACCTCATTTCGGGCTGTGGAAAAAGATCTTCTATGTGAAGAGATACAACAGTAGTAATGGATTCTTTGTCACCGGAGGATTGGGGTTTGTAGCCCGTTCAGAGGTTAATTACTTCAATTTCCCAATGCGAGAATCCGTGCAAGGGTGGAGGCTGAAATGGTTTTACGTTAAAGACTCCCTGTCATCCGAATCTCAACTTCCTTGCTTTGCCGATGTCTTCGAGGCTAAGCCCAAGAATTCTTGGAAGAACATTCTCTCACCCGACGAAAAAGTAGTAGCCGATGAATTATTTGCCAAATTTCTTCGAATCAAAGAGGCCGATGGCCAAACTATGATCGGCACAGAGGTGGCAGCGGTGTTCTTGAAACGTCGAGTCCAACCAGTCATGGCCAGAGCGCACCCGATGTGGTTGTATTCAGGCCCAAAGGATGAAACCAGGATTAATGCTGCCGAGCTGTCGGAAAAGGAGTTGCTTGACGAAGTCCGTCGCCTTACTTCCCTTAGTCAGGAAGACTCGATCCCGTTGATATCTTCTTACACTCCTCTTGATGCTAATCATCCGCCGCCAGAGGTAACTCTTTTTCTGATGTCCTTATTATGCTTTTTTCACTTTAGCCAATATGATTGCTTTTTATTCTTACTTGTTCTTCCTTTTAACAGGCCCCCATAGCTTCTGGAAACTTACATGATTCGCCAAATGATACTTCTGAGGGAAGAGGCTTCTCAATTCCTATTGATTTTCCCACTGTCGAGCACGCAGGCCAGAGAGTGAGCGTGATGATCCGATAGATTCTGAAACTGTTCACACCGACCTTCCTCCTTCAGCCGACGATGCTTGCGATATAGAGGGATCAGTGCGCAATGATGACGCTGATTAAGATGCCTTTGTTAATGCAGTTGTGGAGGCGACCAGGGCTTCGCCTGCGAATAGATCAACCGGCGGCTTTGCCGACGAAGACAATCTCTTCGATATGTAAGCACTTTCTTCCCTGATGCCATAGCTTGTCCCTTTATTCCTCGCATTCTTTTCGTAACTTCTGTCAACCATTCCCTTTTACAGTGATGAAGGTTTCGCCGAGCCTCCGCCTAAGAAGGCCAGATCTGATGCTACGCCGCCAGCCGCTGCTGCTTCCGAAGCTTCAGCTCCTAAAGCGGTTCCCACGGCTCAGGCATCCACTGCTTCTTCCTTTTCCAAGGGAAAAGATGCTCCTGCCGCCACCACAACTCCTCCTTCTGTAAGTCCTTTTTAAATACATCATGGATTTCCTGAAATGTGCTTTTTCTGATGATTCTTTGCAAAACATCCTTTTTCCCTTAAGGATCTCCGAGGTGTTATTTCCTCTTTGGAGGCCTTCGCTTCCCAGTTCACTTCTCTGGAGGCAGACAAGGTTCGACTGCAGAAGGAAGTCGAATCCTCTTCCTCGAAGCTGGAAGGCGCAGTCAAGATAGCTGCCAAGGCCCGCCAAGAAGTTGATTCCCTGAAGGAGGAACTGGGTAAGCTGAAGGAAAAGCTGAAGGAAGAGGAGGCGTCAAGGTTGGCTGCTGAAGCTCAGGCAGCCGAAAAGGATGAACTCCTTCGCCAATCTTCTTTGGCTCTACTTGGTAAGCTTTTTCATACACCTCTGTCGATTATTATTCTTATGGATCCATTCCTTTATCAATGATCTTTTCCAATTCACTTTCTCGTAGAGGCCGCCAACATTCCTGCTGCCGCCTTGGACAAAGTTCCAAACAATTCTCCAGAGAATCGTGTGTCGATGGCTCTCGCCTCCCACCAGCTTACGCGGGAGCTTCTTGAAAAAGGAAAAGGTGCCCTGGCGCGGATGCACCTGATGATTTTCCCCAAGATCAAGCAGGACAAAACCCTGGGGCAGCTGATCGATGCCTTCGCGGTTGACACCAAGGAGGTTATCGAGGTATTCAAGCGTACTTCGCGTACCTATGGTGCCCTCCTTGCCTTCCAGCTTATGATGGGTTACGGCTTTAAGGGTGACATAGAAGAAATGACTATAAGGAGCTGCCGAAAGAGCAAGACGGGCAGTTTGTTGACTTAAGCGCCTTTAAATCGTCTGCCCTTACTTGTGATCGGCAGCTCCTTGAACTAGTTTCGTCAAGGAAGTCGTCGGCTGGACCCAGTTTGTCGACCCAGACCCAAGCGCCTTGATTTTTGTAACAAACTTATGCTCGAGCTGATGTGAAACATTGTTCTGCTGCAAAACTTATGCTTGTAATAAACTCCGTGCTAGCGATGTTGCTAGCACACCTTTGTTATGATATTACCACTTGCACTTCTCCCGATGGGAGTTACCTCGGATGCTCGACTTGACTATATCCGTCCTCCTTTTCAACATTGTTGCCTGCAGGTTTTCCTAGTACCCTCATTTTTCGAAGACTCTTCAGGTGGTCTTCCGGAGGGTGTTCGGATCCAGCGTATGAAGGATCGGATCACACAAATGGAAAAGGACCTGCGCAGCACTTATGCTCTAGCTGCTATTGTCAATAAGAAGAGCGAGATTGCAGCCGAAGTGGAGCGATACGCTCTTACTGAGCTGCATAAAGCTACCGAGAGTTTGAACTGTAAGCTTCCCGATTCCTTTGCCCTTTTGTCGACAACGCCTTGTCTGATCCTTTATTGATTCCTTTGCCAGTCATAGCTTTGAACCGTGCAGAAGAGAACAAGCGGATACACGAGCGAGTGTACGCTTTAACCCAGCTATCCTCATCCGAAGAGATTTTCTGGCGGGAACACTCGAAGGCTTCGGCTGTCGCAAAATTTCAGGATCGGGTTCAGCAAGTCCACCATTTATTTGACAAGTGCTACAAAGCTATGAGGGTGGTTTGGAAGACGATGTTCCCTTTAAACGCGGTTCCCCCTACGCTGCTGTCTTTGATGTCTGAGTTTGGGAATGCCAAGAAGATTCAGAACTTGGTACAAGCTCAGATTTTCGCAGGGGCCAGGTTGACGCTTGCCCTTGTGCTTCCGCGGTACCCTCGGCGGATCTGCTTGCTATTGCCAACGCTGTTGGTGACTTCGATACTTTGTATCCGAAAGTATTGCTTCCTGCCAATATAATCGTCGACAAGCTTGAAGGGCATTCAAGGGTACCTGAAGAAAGAGAAGCTCCACAAGGGTGATCTCATGGATTAGGGTTGTTTTTGTAAATAGTTTAGTTTGACTGCCTTATCCAAGTGTTAGGATTGCTGAGCCAAGAATTTTTACGCGGTAGATACATGTATATGTACTTTTGCCGAAGTGATGCCGTTGGCTATTTTTGAGGGAGCAAATCTTAATTGTCCGCTTAAATTTTTTTCGTATTCGTTGCTCAGCAAACGTTTGAGTGATCAGCTCGTGTTGCAGCCCTTGCTAAGCCCGTTGTATGTGCAACTTTGCTTTCAACCGATGTATGTTGCGATAGTCACTCCCGAATTTTTCGGGTGCAATGATTCTGCCGATGAGCCCGTTGTTCTTTGATATTTCCATAAGTAGAATATAGAACATGGGTTGTGTGTATTTCCAAAACTATTGCTATTTTAGGCACTCGTAGAGGCATCTATAGCAAAGGGAAAGGTTAACACCTTTGTTTGTGTTGTATCTTTTAGCACTCGTAGATGCTTTTCTTTTGGAGCACGATCTTCTGCCTCGTACTATGTTTGAATAGTGATGCGGCTTAGATGTTTTTGAAATACTGCAATGGTTAACAAAGGATCGAAACTTAAGTTCTCATTAATAAGGTAAGCACGAGACTAGAGGGCGAAAAGGAAGGCCCTGTTGATATAAAGGAAAAAATTAAATGCTAATAAATTGCTTAAGCAAGGAAGGGGTTCTTCTCATCTTCTGCCTTTTTCACCACGTTAGTGGTTGCCGCGGCGTTGTTGACTTCACCAGGGTTCTAGGCGATGATTGCCAGCGTCTTGCTGTCTCCTGTGCCTTCTATGCCATCCGCTGCCGAAGCTTTTGCTGCCGAAGCTTTTGAAGCTTCTGCTGCCGACGCTTCTGCTGCCGAGGCTTCGGCAGCAAGGTCGGCTGGCTTCTTCTTGGTTTCCCTGACATATTTTTCCTCCTTGATTTCTTGTATGGACAGCTTGGGCAGAGGGTCGATAATTTCTCGTTGTGGCCCAAACTTTGCAGCAATCCTTTGAAAGTCGCGATCACAATTGTCCGAGCGTGAGAAACTTCCATAGACTGTGATGTTCGTCCCGTTGTTCCCAGGCATTTTTAGCTTGAGGTATGCATAGTGCGGCACAGCCATGAACTTGGCATAAGCTGGTCTCCCGAGTATGGCGTGATACTGTGACTCCCAGTTCACTACCTCAAACTCGATCTTCTCCTTCCTGAAGTTGTCGGTTTTACCAAAGACGACGTTCAGGTAAACTTTGCCAAGAGAGTAGCCCGGTGTAGTTGGAAGAATCCCATGGAAGCAGGTATCTGTTTCCTCTAGCATCTTCATGGTGATCCCCATACTTTTGATTGTGTCGACGAATATCAGGTTTAATCCGCTTCCACCATCCATGAAAACTTTGCTCATCTTGACCCCCCCGATTTGTGCCTCGACTACTAAGGCAGCGTGTCCCGGTTTTGGTATGGTCATCGGGTGATCTGCTCGACTGAACGTAATGTTCGAGAGGACCACTCGACATACTCGGGGATGTTTGCCATGATGCTTTCTCGCCGAGTTAATCTCTCGGGTGAGCTTCTTCATCTCTCTTCTTGAGACACCTGTCCTATGGATCATACTCATCTGCCCCCGTGGTGGTGGAAACGCTTCGTTGGGTTGATGAGGTTGAGCCTGCTGGACTTGGTGCTGCGGTGGAGGTGGGGGTGGTGGTGGTGGTAGCGGTTGCTGACCTCCCTGCTGGATGAGTTTATGCATGTCAATGAACTGCCGGCAGTCCCTGAGTAGGTGACTCGACTTCGTTTTTCCGTCCTTAGAATCGGTATACGAGTGCAGGTAACAGGGAGCGTTAATCTGCTCAGTGTAAGGCAGTTCGGGGGCCATCTGCTGCCGAGGTTTATATTTGCCACGGTTCCCGGAGTTGTTCCGATTACCGTCCTGTCGATCGTCTTCTGTCGTCATACCGATCATCCTGGCGATCAGAGTACCCTGCGGCTACAAGGTTGTTGTCATCATAGTTGCGGTTCTTCCTTCTCTTGTGGCGATCCCTTCGTCCACCCGAGTCGTGCTTCGGCTGGTCATCGTCTTCGTCGTCACTGCACTGTCGTGGCCTTCGCACGTTGTCCTCGCCATCAGCCCAACTATTGGCGATTTCCATTAACTTGGTTATGGTTTTAGGCTTTTTACGCCCGAGTTCTTCTATGTAACTCTCACGTCGGACGCCGTCGCTGAAAGTGTCGATTGCTCTGTCGATAGACACATCTTCGGTAGCGTTTAGGAGTTTGGTGAATCTCCCGATGTATGAGCGCATCGACTCCTTCTGCTTCTGCTGGCAGTTCCGTAACTCTTCAGTCCCGACGGGTCTCTTTTATGTTGCTTGGAAATTGGCAACGAAGGCGTCTACTAGATCGTCCCATGATTTGATGGAACCCTTCGGCAGCCCCCTTAGCCAGGCTCGCGCTGAATCTTTGAGATAGAGCTGTAAGCACTGCATTGCTGCTATTTGGTTCCCCTTATGTAGTATTACAGTCTGCAGGTAGTCATCTATCCAAGATCTTGGCTCTTGCTGCCCATCGTATTTGGCGGCATCGGTAGGCGTAGGCTTGAACTTCCTGGGCGGCATCGCCTCGCGAATTCTGTGACTTAGACAGTTGGCTCCCCTGAGCTTGCCGTCGTACTCCTGATACTCGTCCGAAGAATCACTGTCATCTTCATTCCTAGCGGCGCGTCATCGCCTTGCTTTGTCGATCCTGCTCTGGGTGATTTCATCCCGAGCGTCTCTCGTATGATGCTTCGAACCACTACCCTGCAGCGTGGTCTTTTCCTTTTGTGGGACTAGGTTATTTCCTAGTATCGCGAGACTTTCCAAAGCGCCTCGATGAGCCTGAGCCATGGATCCTTCAGGGCGCTGGTTGATGAGGTATGCAGCAAGGTTGGCAGTTGCTCCTGCAACGGTTTTCGGCCGTGGCATGCCTGCGGTGTCCGTGGTCATGAAGGACTTGGTTTGGTTGGATGTGATTTCTCTGGCGTCATCTTCCGAAAGTCTGGATAGCCTTGACCGGTGTTTGCCTGCTCCTTGAGTATTTCGAGAGGCGCTCGCCTGCGAGCCTCTTCGTCGTTCACTGGATCGATCTGCCGCAGACTGACGTCTCTCGAGGGAGGCTTGTTCCTTCGATAGGTGCTCCCGGTTTTTCTCTAGTATAGAGCGGTAAGCATTGAGGGTTCCGACTGAGGTTCCTGCGGGGAGCGGTGTGTTGTTGAGTACTGCTGCCCTGGCGGCTGCCCACTCCTCGTCTGCGATGGTGTAGTCGCTGTCGTGGTTGCTGGTGCTGTTGTCGAAACTCGCCCGCCTACTAGAACGAGGAGTACGGTCTCTGTTTCCTCTGTGCCTTGTGTTTCCTGTGTTATTGGCGACACAGACCTGATGGTGCGCCGTACTTTGAGTGGTTCCTTGCACGATGCTGTCGATACTATCCTCTCCTGATGAGTACTGGGCATTGCAGATGAACGGCATGTCGCTCGATCCCAGCCCGTGCCTGGTGTCGCAGTTCAAGCAGTAGTACGAAGTTACCTCCGAAGATGCAGGATCGTCGGATCCTACCGACATAGAAGACACGGAACGGGGAGTCGAAGGTGCGGGTAAACTCGTCGAGCCTGTCAGGCCAACCGAAAGGTCGAGTGATGATGACGCGCTTGGACTCGTCGATCTGGAAGTGGACGATTCCAGCAGTCGAAGGATTCCTTCTGCGTTGACGTTGTAGTGGACGCTGTCGAAGGTCATCTCCATGTTTCCTTGTAGATCTGAGAAATTCGAGCGAGAAGATTCGCTGTGTGGGGTGAACTCATAGGAGCCGAACCGAATCGGGCTTCCCAGGTTTGGCGATGACGGTGTCGATGAAGTTGCTGATGAGGTGGACGGTGAAGTCGCCGGTGTCATGATTGGATCTGCCGATGACCGATCTTGTGCCGACAGGTTTCCCACAGACGGCGCCAATTGTCGAGGGTGCTCCTCGGCAATGCCCTCCGATAGGGGCTTAGGGTTGGTGGAATCCTGCAGGCTGACACGAGACATCGGTTCACAGACAAGCGGGGAGAGCGATTTACCCAGGTTCGGGGCCCTCGATGAGGTAAAACCCTTACGTCCTGCCTATCTGTCCTTGATTATGATGATGATGGGTTACAATGGGGTGCCGAATAGTTCGGCTGAGATCTCGTCGAGATGGCTAATCGCTAGGGAGACCTAGCTCTAAGCTTTTGTTGGCTAAAGACGCTAAGATTGATTGTGTCCCTCGACAGCCCCTCTCCTGGCCTTTATATAGGAGGCCAGGTCTCAAGAGGTCTAATCGAGTACGACTGGGTTTACAGTAGATCTATCTCTAAGCTTTCCTTGTTCGGTTCCTTCCATGTCTTGCACTTCAAGGAATCTTCCGCCGCGTCTCTCTTGGCGGCCCACCTTGCCGTCGAGTGCCTTCATGGGCCTCCAACTAGGAAATATAGGGTAGGGCAACATTAGTTACCCGAAGGGTAATGCCCACGTCAGGTACCCTTTAATCCCGGTTGGTGTCCCCAACCGGGACTAATAGGTTGGGATGGAAGCCCTTTTTTCGGCTATTGCGTGGTTCCCATGCCCGCACCCCAGAGGAGAAGGGCGGTGGCCATGGCGTTGCTAGTGGTTCGGGATGAGACAGAATCACACGTCGAGGCGAAGGGAAATATTCGGTAACATGTCACTATCAGCTCCTAGGCCCACTTTCTATTGTGGGAAATATTCAATTCCAACAAGAGGAGCAACACGGTAGACTATCGAGTGCCGGGGCACTGTGTAGCATCGTCCAAAAAAGTTTCAACTAGGTACTGTTAGAGATGAGAATAAATGTATATACCGGCTATCTTCTACGACCACCACCAGCAGCGCCGGACATCGCCATGAAAGATTCGACGCCCTGACCAGGTTGATCGTCCGTGCTTGAAACAAAGACACGCGCTGTAAGTCTCCTAGACTTAGGTATGGTGTATTGTCGTGTCATTTTCTCCTTTCCTTTGCCTCCCTTTATAGCCAATCCCTCTCCACCTTACCCTTACCTTCAAGATATTGCACTTTAATTATTTTTGTTGGCTTTAGAAAATTAATTGTAATGGCTATCAGATATAGTGATTCATTGATCCTCAATACGGTGAAGATATGCATATCTTTGTTTGTCATCATTGTACACTGAATAAATATGCTCAAAATTAGCATATCTTGCATGACGAAGAGAGTTTATGGAGTACAATTAATACCGCCAAATATGCCATTTCCACGTGGAAATTAATGTACCAATGATAAATGAGTGGAGTACGAAAATTAAAAAAGAACAAAATTAGGTCAGGTGATGACATTTTATGATCTTAGAGGATATATTGCACAAAATCAATACACATATGTTTAATTTAATTCATGAGCATACATTTGACCTTCAACATATTGCACATAAATGTATATTGATCTCGTGGAATCTTATAATTAGGGAATGATTATTAGTTCCCCTTGAAAAATATAATTCCATCCATTTTTGCAACAGAAAGTCTTGTACATGAATCACGTATCATGATTATAACCCTTGTGCTCATTTTTACACTCGCGAGTGTTTCTAAGTGGATAATGTGTGTCCATCAGTCCATGTATTGTATTGGGGTTATATATTACAAAACAAGATCAATAGGATATTCCATAATTGAAACAAAATCGAAATAGAAGGGACCTCTTTTCCTCTCTCGAGCTCTCCGCTCCCTCTCTCTTCAGGTCTCTCCAGATCTGGGCCGCTCCTTCTCTTCTCCGGCGTGAGCCGGCGTTGAGGCGGGCGGGGGACCCTCCCCTGTACTGTAGTAGTTTAGCTGTAGGAGTCTTTTGTTAGGTTTCATCCTGGTTTTGCCTCCATGGCGTATGGTTTTGCCTCCATGGCGTATGCTATGTTGGAGCCCATGTTATGGAGGGCGGTGTAAATAGCCCAATCTGGCCCAAGCCCAGTTGAGACCCTGCCATAAAGACGTATAGGAGCGACCAAGCGAGAGTGAAATCGCCGAATTATCTCCACCTTATCTCGTCAACTCGCGTCTTAATGTGCTTAATAAGCATCACAAGCGCTTTCGAGCATATAACCCTATAAACCGATCTTCATTTTATGTTGTTAATGATAATGAGCTTAACGAGACAAGCCCCTTAATGATCATGAGTGTTAATCCAGGCCTTAACGAGCTAATCGGCTCGTTAGTCCAGCCCTAACCGCACCATGAGGCTAAGATTTTCCATAATAATTTTTAAGGTTGTGATAGCACAACAATGATAGAGTTGGGCCGGGCCGCTAGAGGGGCTGGCTCATTGACTCAAACTTGTAGGTTAGAATAGTACGATTGTACCAGGTGCGGTAATCGAGTTGGGCCGGTGTGGGGCGCGGTTGGTAGGAGGGGTTGCGGATAGTATGAGTTTCGGTAGGGGGCAGGGTGGGCTCAAGAGGGCACAGGAGTGGTGGGCTATGAAAGGAAATATGGCTACCAAAGCAAGTGATGCTCTTCAATTGTGTTGTTTCGTTGAACTTTAATCACTATACCATATTTTCTTATATTTGGACTTATTATTAAGGCAACAATGCAAACTGATCGTACTAGCTAGTGTACGATGTAAAAAAATGCAGTTATCTTGCAAATATCAATTGAAAAATATATAGTATGATCACACATATTTACATAAAATAATATAACAGCTCTGTAGGCTAATAGGGCGATGTGGTAAGTTTTTGGATAGGCGGCAAGAAAATACCAAACTATACTAGTACTATGCTGCAAAAGCAAGCATGTCGTATGTTTTATAATTTTATATTAGGTATGTCATGTTTACTTGTATAAATGCGCAAATATATGTTTTGCTTTACTTTACGGCCTAGTATATGCCGACGTGTATGTGCTTAAAGCTGGGCTCACACGATATATTGTCTCTAGGAGTTAATTAACTTTTGCATTTAGACGAATTATGTGATAGTATACTATATTTATATAACACGTGATGAAAGTTATCATTAATATTTTCAACAAAGTTGATCATTTTGTTGTATTTCATCTCATTGTCAACAGTTGAAAAGAAAGCTGCAACAAGAAATACTCCCTCCGTTCAGGTTTCTAGGGCCACTACTAACCATATGGAATTAACATATACAATATAAATGATGTGTTACCTAAATAACACATATTTTGTTCTCATAGTGGGAGAATATGTGTCCATATGCAATGTCAACTAGACATTTTAATGACATGACATGTCATTAAATGAGAAGTTGCCATATTACCATAATATGACACTTTCTAAGAATGAAATGTTCTATAAATTAATAAATGAGCCATTCTAAATTACTATCAATATGACGGTGGTGTTTTGGAGGCCGTGCTACATGTACCTCTTTATTTTCAAACAATCAAAATTCATATTTTAATGTTTCAAAAAATTAAAAAAAAAATTCTAGAGCTAGTCAATGATGTATGCTATAATGGTGTAAAATCTCAATAAAAACTAATTTCTATTCTAGTCTACACGAAATTAATAAAATCTGACAAAGTTTATAGACATGAAATATGCACTATTCACTATAAAATTTGCTAGAATTTTTCATTTATGTGTAGCCTAGAATATGAGGTTGTTTTATTGCGAATTTACACTATTATAGTATACATTACTGGTTAAAATTTTGTTACAGATTTTTTTAAAATTTAATATAAAATTTCTGATTGTTCGCAAATAAAGAGCTAGGTGTAGCTCGGCCTCCATTTTAAGTTTTCATAATACTATGCATATAAAGGTAGCAACATAGAACTTTTTTTTGCGGAAGAAGACTTTTGGCTCTCGGGTGCAACTCACCCCCATAGAACAAAAAAATTAGTAATTTAAAAAAGTCAAAAGAAAATTGAATCTTCCTGAAAACCAAGGATGATCAAGTTTGTACTCGTAAAAAAAAATTGGAAACGAAATTATTCTCATGGTCTCCAGGGCAAAAAAAGACAAAATTATGACGAATATAAAGTAAATAGTACCTGGTCATGGGGCCTTTCGAGTTTGTTTTTTTACCCTGGATACAATAAAAGTAAATTCCTAGGGAAATATTTTGTTTCAAGTACAATACGCGATCATCTTTGATTCCCCAAAAAGTTTGCTTTTTTGAACTTTTTTAATATTTTTTTCCAAGTATAGGGGTGTGTGGCACCCAAGAGACAATATGTATTTCCCGTAGCAACGTAGAATAGTTAATAAGCATGATACTACCTTGTTTTACTACCCACTGTAGTTGTTTTAGTTAACATCAGCGTCAAAGTTAGGGTCAAATATTTCGAGAGGTCCGGGAGTGTGCACCACATTGATCAATTATCACACTTCAAAGTTTAAGGTCAAATATCTCGAGGGTCAAATATTCATTCAGTGGGAGGCGATGTTCCCGTCGACAGCGAGGCGCCTATGGTGACTTCTTCAATTTCAAGATTCAATTCGTCGGCTTAGTCTTCCGGAGGTTCTCATAGAGGTAGGACGTGCGTGTGTGCGTTCATGGGGGTGAGTGTATATGCGTGAGCATCTGCGTTTGTACTGTATTTTTCAAAAAAAGTAAGTACATGACAAAAAAGAAAATTAAGGAAACTAAAACAGAGCCGCAACGAAACCGCGATTATAATGCTAGCTAGCCATCCAGCATAAGCATGGGTACCAACGCGGACGATGTTTTCAACACCCGAATTTTTAATTCCAGATGCCTATTATGCCATACATCGCAATCCCAGGAATATTATTTTTGCGAGACATAATAGTTGATATGACAGAACATTATTCATTACAAACCATAATCGTTTTACAACAAGGGATCTCATGATCCAATAATAAAAACAACAGTTGATCTACAGATCAACATACAAAACACATAGCGGAAGATACGTAGTAGCGGTCCATCTGTTTCACAGGCAAAGCTTGACGTCAGGAGGTGATCCTAGTTATCATAGACGTCATGCTGTCCATCTTCCTGGTACTGGTGCTCCTCGTCCTAGTCTGGCCATTTGAATAGCCAGGGACAAAGCCATGAGTACTTTTAAAGTACTCGCAAACTATCACAAATAGAAGTACTAGTAGCTCTAATCATGGTTCTAAGCTTCTAGGTTTATTTGCATAAAGCTAATTTTATTTCATAAACACTTTAATAGTCAAAGACTCTTTATTTATCAACAATTACTCAAATGGGAACATTAGTGTCATTCCCACAACTCTGTTGTGATTCAAGTCAAATTCACCTTTCAAGTCACCGTTCGTTTTAGAAAACATCTGACAGCGGAACAGTATGTCCATCCAACTATCCATGATCGCGGACGCGGCTATTCGAATAGTTTAACACTCTGCTGAGGTCGTATTCTTGTGCCACAACTTTTGATTACATCCGGCAGGGATAGCCCTGAATCATCATATTCAGTATGCGGATCATCAACCATTAACCTTTCACCTACATACTCTAGTATAGGCACCTCCCCTATGAGCTTGGCCTCCTAGTGATGGCAATCTGTCATCCTAGGAACTGCACAGGGTTTGGGTAGGACATTTATCTCTTTTTCACGTCATTTCACTTTCAACGGAGGCAGCCTCAGCATAACCTCTGTGACGCTTGTTCAGAGGGAACCCATACTAAAATACATAAATTTCCAGCTAAGCCTTACCCATTATCAGGTATTGTGGGGGTACTCTAAAATTGGAATGGTATCGCATCCGAACCCAACCATCAATTTTTGTCAAGTTCACCTTGTCATTCAAAGGTCACATTCACCTTCAAAACTTTCAATAGAATGACTCATCATTCTAAGGTTTTCAAAGTCACTTGATTCACAAGTTCCCAGCTAGAGTAGTCACTTTTAGTTTTAGCACTAGCAACTAATCATGAGGGGTGCTAACTAAATTTTAGCTCTCTAGGCTAAGTTTGAAGCTCTTGTGGTAACTTTTTCCCAGGATTTTTTTGATATATTATATGTTTTTTCGACGTCGTACGCAAAAGTTATTGCGGTTTTACCATTTTTCAAAACGTTTTTGCAAAAAAAGTGAAAATTCAAATTTATTAATTTTGCCTAATAGTAGGTTGCATAACATACAAGAATCTGAAAACATTTTATTTTTTTAATTTTCTATCATTTTCGTTTCTATTTTACAGTGTCCAAAAAGGCGATCCACTGGGGAGGGGGGGTGTGAAGGGTGCATGGGGAGGCAAAAACCTGGAAATACCTTTAGTCCCGGTTGGGGACACGAACCGGGACTAAAGGGTACCCTTTAATCCCGGTTGGTGTCCCCAACCGGGACTAAAGCCTCCTGTCCTGGCCGCAGTCTACCGTAGCCCTTTAGTCCCGGTTGCCCGAGCATTAGTCTCGGTTCACCAGCAGAACCGGGACTAAAGACCCCATTTGTTGGGGGGATGACCCCCGGTATGCCAAAGGCATGCCAAAACCGGATGGTTTAGGCCATCAAGATACCGGTTTAATGTTTACACCGGAGCACGAAGCTGAGAGTTTGGCTAAGCGAAGCTAAGCCGGTATCCCCAGGAGGGGTATACCGGAACCGGATAGAGAGAGACACCGGGCACCGGTAAGAAGTGCACTGTAGCACGTCGGCAGGACTGGTCAAAGATTCTCTCCAGAGCTAGAAGACAAAGATGAGCTAAGCAAAGTAGCTTTAAACGAAGCCCTGACGATAAAGAAGAAGATGACGTCGAAAGAAGCCGGAGGACGTCAGCCTCCTTGATTAAAGAAGACCCCGGTGTCATCTATGATTAAAGTAACTTTGTAAAGTAGTTTGTCTAGTCAAAGATGCCATTAGGGTTTCTAGGGTTTCTTCCCCTGTAAGCCACCTCTCCCCTATATAAGGAGAGGGGGCACGCCCCATACGCGGGCATGTGAGTCCTTGTATTCAGAAACCTGTAACCTTGTTGTTCATGGAATAGAGAAGATCTAGAACGGGGTTCATCCTTGTGTCTCTCTTCTTCTACCTCCGGCCTTGGCCGAGTTCTTGAGGAAAGCACCCGGAAGTTCATCCTACCTGATCAAAAACCCTCCCCCGAATCCTCTAGCGTCCATTCGGTCCCAACTTAAGCCATCCTATGGCATCTGTCCGTTCACCACGACGACAGTTGGCGCCCACCATGGGGCATGAAGTGGCGCTTGCTGGAGTTCACATTCGGGCGGGCATCCTCGACGTCGCCGGCCAGCGGACCGTGTCTGCGCTGGTGCAGCGCATCTACTCCATGGACTTCATCAACGACAACGCGGGATGCTTCGCCAACGGCGGCATCTTCCCCAAGAACGGCCGCATCATCGAGTTCGGCAGCCACCGCGTCTACTTCGGCACTGTCCCTGTGCGCCAGCGCCTCTCGCCGGTGCTGGTGGCGCCGGATCCGCCAAGGTGGCTCTGTGCTGGCCGCGCTGCCGGCAACGTCGAGGTGATGATGGCTGGTGCGGTCGACGCAGGCAAGGAGGCTGTGGAAGAAGGTACCGGTCGCGCGGCATCGACCCGTGCGGCCAAATGATACGTCCAAAACGTATCTACTTTCCCGAACACTTTTGCTATTGTTTTGCCTCTAATTTGTGTATTTTGGATGCAACTAACACGGACTAACGCTGTTTTCGCAGAACTGTTCCGGTGTCTCGTTTTTGTGCGTAAATCCAACTTTCAGGAAAAACCTCGGGATTTTGACGAAAGGCCCTATTTTCCCAGAATAATGACGGAGCCAGAAGGACAAATCAGGTGGAGGCCCGAGGGCCCCACACCATAGGGCGGCGCGGCCTAGGGGGGGCCCGCGCGGCCCTATGGTGTGGCCCCCTCGGCCGGCCTCCGACGCCCCCCTTCGGACTACTTATTCGCCTCGACATAAAAACGCACGGAGAGAAGTCGAAGTCGCCAGAAACCCTCCAGAACGCCACCACATCGCGAAACTCCGTCTTGGGAGCCAGAAGTCTCCGTTCTGGCACTCCGCCGGGACGGGGAAGTGGAGGAGATCATCGCCATCATCACCGCCAACGCCTCTCCATCGACCAGCCATGTTTCCCCATCCATGTGTGAGTAATTCCCCCGCTGTAGGCCGAAGGGGATGGTAGGGATTGGATGAGATTGGTCATGTAATAGCATAAGATTGTTAGGGCATAGTGCTTAGTGTCCGTAATTGGTACTTTGATGATATTGTTGCAACTTGTTATGCTTAATGCTTGTCACTAGGGCCCGAGTGCCATGATCTCAGATCTGAACATGTTATTATTTCATCATGATATTCGTTGTTTATGATCTTACCTGCAAGTTGTATACACATGTCGCTGTCCGGAACCAATGGCCCCGAAGTGACAGAATCGGGACAACCGGAGGGGATGGTAGTGACGTGAGGATCACATGTGTTCACGGAGTGTTAATGCTTTGCTCCGGTACTCTATTAAAAGGAGTACCTTAATATCCAAGTAGTTTCCCTTGAGGCCCGGCCGCCACCGGCTGGTAGGACAAAAGATGTTGTGCAAGTTTCTCATTGCGAGCACGTACGACTATAATTGGAACACATGCCTATTGATTGCTTTGTACTTGGATACCGTTTTATTATTATCTGCAAATGCCCTGCTATGATTGTTACATGAGTTTCTCTCATCCATGCAACGCCCGTCATCCGTCCCCGTGCCTACAATATTTTAATCCTGCTGTTTACTAAAATCACTACTGCTGTCTTTGTTACTCTACTGCTGTTATTTCGCTACTGCTACTGCTATAAAACTGTTATTTTACTACTGATAAACTCTTGCGAGCAAGTCTGTTTCCAGGTGCAGCTGAATTGACAACTCCGATGTTAAGGCTTTCAAGTATTCTTTGTCTCCCCTTGTGTCGAATCAATAAATTGGGTTTTACTTCCCTCGAAGACTGTTGCGATCCCCTATCACTACTAGGAAAAGGGCAATCAGTGGCGCACCACTTTTACCCATCAGTGGCGCACTAGTGGTGCGCCACTGTTATCACGCCACTACTAAGTTTTAGTAGTGGCGCACTAGTGGTGCGCCACAACTACCCTAAGTAACAGTGGCGCACTACATGGTGCGCCATTGACAAGTCCAGTGATGCGCCACTATTACCCCAAAGGGGTGCGCCACTGTTGTTCTGCAAGCAGTGCGCCACAACTCTATGGTTTCGGTGCGCTACCGCTACCTCCCGGGGTGCGCCACCGTTATGGCATTCTCGGTGCGCCATTGCTGCCTGTACAAGTGCGCCACCGCAGCCTCTCGTACGTGCGCCATTGCTGGCAGCAGTGGTGCGCCACTGCTACTTTCGAAAGGGGATCAGAGAGTAGTGCGCCACAAGGTCCAAACTAGTGCGCCACTGCTACTTAGTGGTCCTGCGCCACTGATGGTCCTCTAGTGCGCCACTGCTAGTATTTCGTTTTTATTTTTTGTATTCCTGGCAGGTATTTGTAGAAGTTGTATATCACACTATAACAACACAAATACAAGTATATATAACACATATAAGCAGCTAGCACAAGTATACCAATACATAGTCCTTCACATTAGCCTCCATGATTCACAAGATTTCAAATATTAGATAAGTGTTACGGTGTTACAAGTCACAAATGAGCTAGTGGTTACACAAGGTCGATCATCTAAACTATCATCTAAACTAGCATCACATAGAAGAGAGCTAGAGTCACTACTAGCACCGTCCCGATGAAAGTGGTCTTCATCCGGTTCCTCCTCCGCTCCGTCCTCTCTCCCGCCAGATAGCGTGCGTATCTGTCTTCGGCCTCCGCTCTAGTGGTGTACCCTTTGTAGCTGTTACCGCTAAAACGGTGAACCTGTCTCCGACACTCCTCCCAGCCGTTGTAGACTCCGGGAACCTTGCCCTTGTACACGACATACCACGTCATATCTCGCGTACATATGCACAAGCCAAAGAAACATTAGTGCACGCTCATAGATGTTTGCAACGAATAAGAGCAAACTCAAAAACGATCCAAGTAGTATGAACTAAAAGGCATGCCTCATACATTGTTGGTCGGAACAAATATTAACATTTAGGGACGGAGTAAGTGAAACCAAGTAGGATGCACAAGAGATTGATACTTGTGTCATCGCACCAGGTTCACTGACCCCTCCCCCAAGTGTATATGTGACCAACATTCTAATCATCGGCATTTTGAGATACAAAAGCAAATGGAAGAATGACAAGGGCCTCATACTTTGTCAGTCCAAACAAATATTAACATTTAGGGAAGGCGTTAGCGAGGCCAAGTAGGATGCACAAGAGATTGATATTTGTGCCATCGCACCAGGCTCACTAGCGCCTCCCCCAAGTGTAGTGACCACAAAATTTAATCATCGGCCAATGCAATTAAGAAGTGCCAACTCAAATAAGAAACAAGTAGCTAGTATGAACTAAAAGGCATGCCTCATACATTGTTGGTCGGAACAAATATTAACATTTAGGGAAGGGGTCAGCGAAACCAAGTAGGATGCACAAGAGATTGATACTTGTGTCATTGCACCAGGTTCACTGACCCCTCCCCCAAGTGTATAGGTGACCAAACATTCTAATCATCGGCATTTTGAAATACGAAAGCAAATGGAAGAATGACAAGGGCCTCATACTTTGTCGGTCAAAACAAATATTAACATTCCGTGATGGCGTAAGTGAGGCCAAGTAGGATGCACAAGACATGGATATTTGTGCCATCACACCAGGCTCACTTACGTCACCACGGAGTGTACAAGTGACCAACCATTCTAATCATCGGCCAATGCAATTAAGAAGTGCCAACTCAAATAAGAAACAAGTAGCTAGTATGAACTAAATGGAATGCCTCATACATTGTTGGTCGAAACAAATATGAACATCCCGGGATGGCGTTAGTGAGGCCAGGTAGGATGCACAAGAGATTGATATTTGTGCCATCACACCAGGCTCACTAGCGACACCCCGGAGTGTACAGCTTGACCGAACATTCTAATCATCGGCATATGCAAACAAAATTAACGACCAAATCAAGTGCGGAAAACGATAGAGCCATATATATAAGTTCACAAACATAGCCGAACTAGTAATTAAACAGACATGCAAGTAAAGTGCTGGATAAAGTTTATTACAACAGAAGCTCGTCTTTAGTTCACAACTACATAACTAGGCTCGCACATCAAGACTTTCTCGGAGCGTGGATAAAACCGCCGCCTTTCTTCAAGCACATCCATGAGCGGTAGTCGTCACCCTGCATTTGGAGCATTGTGTCTATGTCACCGTTTGATCGGCCGATAGCCGGCGAAGAACTCCCCGCGCTTCTAACGACATCTTGATGGATGATTTCACAAAACTCTACTTGGATGCGGAAGAAGTCTTGCTTGATGCCGTCGCCGTGGACCCGCGCCAATTTGTTGGCCCAGCCTCTCGAGATGCTCAGTGTAGCGTAAGCCGCCGCTGGTCCCGTATGAACTTATCCATGTGATATAGGGCGTAGTAGGCATCCTTGTTACTAGAAGGCGGCTTCTTGACGCAGGGAAACTTTGTTTGGTGCTTGAACACATGCTTCCCGTACCTAACATTTGGCCTCTCGCATGTTGCCTTTCGCTTTGACGTAGGCATTGAGAGCATCATCAAGTACGCCCTTGACATTCGTGTAGTCCGTGGTTGACTTACCGTCCGCATCGAGGTATGTGGCCACGGAATGTTTCGGGTTATGGAGATGAGTGTGCAGGTTTTGTCTCTGCGTAGAACACATAATGTTTAAGAACATGACGATTGAAATCTAAAAAAATCATGAGTTAAGACCGGTACGGTGAGGGGGTGACTTACTCGGGAAATACAGGCAGGAGGATGTTACACTTCAAAGAAGTCTTTGAGGTATCCACTCGCGACTGCCCGGTCTCCGGCGGTGGCCAAGTGGACGGCACGCATGTAGAAGGGGTCGGCTATCGCGATGTCCGGGATGTTGTGTCTAATGATCCGCATCGCCTTGCTGAGCGAGTATAGGCGAATGAAGGTGTAGTGCAGCGGATAACTGTTCAGCATGGCGAAGATGTCATCATACCGCACGAAGATCTTCTCCGCGAAGCCACTATCGACAAAGCCATGGCCCGAGGGCACCTTGGCAATATACACTGGGTATCAATGATCTTTCTCCCTGAGACGCCGCTCCTCCATAAACTGAATACCGTCAACCATAGATTGCATAGGACCGGGTGCAGCATCGTACAATCTTTGAATTAGCATCCGCTCACCCGACACATGCACCCTCGCCTCGATATTCTTGGGCACTCGGTGGCCCGTCCCGAGCACGGATAGGTGCCGGCCGGCTGGCAGACTTGTCGTCCTTCTTTTTCTTTTCCGTCCCTTCGGCTTTATATTTACCGGGACCGCATTCTCCTCTTCACAAGCCTTCTTCAAGTGTGTTAGGACCGATAACACTTCTCACCTCGGCTATCGGCTGAGTCTCGGTGAAGTCGGCAGCTGGAGGCGTCTCCCGAGAACATGAATAGGCGCCGCTTGTTGCAATAGGTTTTCCCTCGGCGGCAGCTTGAGAGGGTTGGCTACTAAGATCGTAGTCCATCACCCCAAAATCGAAGTTGCAGTCCAGTGTTGGCGAACGCATCGTCCTCGTCCGGACCATCATTCGGATCCCGTGCCATATGCATGTCCTCGTCGGCTGATGGCGGCACCGTTGGGGTGGTCTTGCCATGGCTTGGCGCCGGCACGGCTTGGGGTGCTGTCCGTGGGGTGGTGTCGCTCGCCCCCAAACGAATCTGGCTCTTTGGCCAAACCATGGACCAATTGAAGCATTGGTGGAGGGTAAGGACCTCATCTCCGTCGGCGCCATGGGGTTGAAAGGGAGGTACCACGTCGTCGTAGCCACTAAGCACCCGAACCAGCTTGAATCCTATACACGTCGGGTGCCATGGGTACACCGTGTAATCGGCGGTTGCTCGGTTGAACGATTTTGGCCCCGGCAACATCGATCAACTCGCCGTTCACAAAATGCAGGAGAGTGCATGGGACGTCGGCGACGGCACCCCGCGGAAAACATGTAGGGCGTTAGGGATGGCTAGCGTAGTCAAAGGCAAGGATATGGAAGTCATCGGAGACGAGGGTTGGTTACCGTGATGGCGTCTAGCTCGGCTAAGGTCGAGGCACCGCCGGCGGCGGGCGTGCCACTGATGGAGTGGCCGCTTGTTGGCGCGGTGCCGGGCGGCGTATTATCCGCAGCGACGGGTGCATTGAGCTGAAGTAATGGCGCCGCGGGAGACACCAAGGTTGGCGCCGCGGGAGCCACCAAGGTTGGCGCCGCCGGAGCCACCAAGGTTGGCGCTGCGGGAGCCACCAATGTTGGCGCCGCCGGAGACACCATTGTTGCCGCCGCGGACTCACCGATGGCTCCACGTTGTGGGAGTTGCCGCACGTGAAACCGGGAACCGGGGAGGCCCTTTTTTCCTCCCCTATACCACGCGTACGCACCGGCAACCAAGGTAGGGATGATGGAGCTAAGCGTCGTGCCCACTTGGTCCTCCACTTGCCGTCGTTGCGTCCTCCGTTGGGTCTCCACGATATGTTGCACTTGTTGCCGCACTTGCTCCCGGACCAATGTCGGGATCTCGCGCAACTTGTGCCTTGAGCCGTGCGACCTCCTTCTCATCGATGGTGGCCTTTTTCTCCTTTTTTCCCGACTTATAGTATTCTCGACAATTTCATAGAGCATCCTTCGCCGACCACACGACCAGCCGACGTCGGCTTACTCAATGGATCCCTCTTCTTGTGGGCATTCAACGCCCTATTTAAAGGGTTGTCCCAAGGGGCACACCGCGAGGAGCTCGTGGACCCCGCGCCGCTACTAGCTTCCTTTTCACTTTCCGCAAGAACCTCATTAGCCTACGGGAGGAACATGCATGAACCATTTAGAAATTTGGATTCATCAATAAGAATGCAACCATAAAGGAGCTAATTAAGCGGGTGCATTCCTTACCGTAAGAGCCTCAAACTCCTTCACATCCGGAGTGGTGGTGAGCTCCTTTGTTTCCGGGTCAATACGGTACCGGGCCAGGAGAAAGTTCCTGGTTTACTTGTTTTTGTATTGCGGAAAGAGGGGCTCGAGGCCGTTCTTCACACGCTCCTTATCCGCGGCGTCCCATTTCGGTTGCGCCACCTAAAACCGCTAGGACCAAGTTTGTGGGTGCCTAAGTTCAGTTTTCGCATGTCCTTCCCCCACTGACTAGAATC